>NC_056725.1:1330431563-1330533816 GCF_019279795.1 Protopterus annectens
ATGTAGTACTCCTACATGGCGTTTGCAGTGGGCAGGGTGAATGAAGCACTCATGCATATGTGCACACAAGCCACATTGCTTAGCCTGGGCTTCTGTTTACCTACGCAGACTAGACACACACCATGCTGTAGAACATAGGTCCTGTGCACATCCCACAGGGACACACTGTAGCACTGGTCATGTGATAACTCTCTTGCTGATAGGGTGACACATACACATGGGACCGCCACAACGGCAGTACTGTGTAGACATGCAGTTGACATCCACCTTTGCTGTTCTGTGGACAGTACCATGGGGGGGTGACACGACTGTGTACATTGCACATGTGTTTACACATGGACCTGCCAGACGTCATTGTTGCACACATTGCACCTGCTACAGATAGCTTGGACATGGTCACTTGATGTTCCTTCCATTTCAGGTGGCTATTCTGCTACTACTCTGTCCCATATGTGCAGGCCATACATATCCTGTTAATGTACATAACACTAGGCCATACCTCCGTCATGCATGCTATGCCTGTGATACTGTGTATAATGTCTGAATGTATCCATCATGATAGCTTTACATTACACATAATTGACATGGTCACCCCTACTGCGAGGCATACGTGCACGTCGTGCACAGATTACATATGACATCGACAATATCTGCCCATACACATGTGTGCTGTGACACTATACATACATGACCTATCCCCTGCTGTGGCACTTCATTGTTGGACATCCACTGCCAGCATCAGTGTGGGTGGTGGCATTGTTCTGTGTTTTAAATCAGTATGGCACCCCTTCAGTTATCCCAGCTGTGTACATGATGTCCCACTGCTGTACACACGGTGTCCACAGTCGTTGGTATGCTCAGCGGGTTAACAGTACATAACCACCTTTCACCACTCTCTGCCTTATGGACAGGTATCTTTACTGACAAACACCGTTCACATACAGTGCAGATTCGTCATACATATCATGCGTTACACACCAGTACATCTCGTGGGTTCTACATACCTTTCCTGTATTGCTTTCCGTATTCCGTTTGAGTCTCGCTACTGACAAGTGATCGGCTCTTGTAGGAATAACTTCTTTGTTCGGTATGAACATACAGTTTGACTCTCCTGGGAGTCTTCCTTATATCCGTCGTCACCTGCGGCATGTGGGTTCATCACACCAATTGCTGTTCCTCGGTGTGTACTTATGCGCATATCACCTGTGCATCTCCTCCATTCGTACGGTACTCGTCGGAACTAGGGCATAGTTCATTCATCGTCTGGGCATTGGTTATCTGCACTAGCTTCGTGGGGATGGTATGTATTGTGTTATGTTATGTGTGACTGCAACCGGTATGTGTGGCGTCAGGTACATTTCGCTGTGGTGTTAGCCGTGGATTGTGTGTGTTGGGTATGGTATTATGTTCCACATGTGGGTGTCCGTGTCCTGCCGGCGTCTGTCGATGGCGTTTGGCATTCTGATGTGTAACATAGCTCTTCTATTCCTGTACACAACGGATGCTGGTATGCATCCGCTGCTGATAGTGTTTCCCACGTGAGATTTTGCGGGTATGCCGCTGTCATTAACTGCCTGTATGTTTTTGCTGCCATTTCGGCTTGTATCCCTTTGATATGTGCGATGGGGTATATCAGCGGCTGTGGGTGACGGGTACGGGTTGTGGGCCTTGCATTTGTACATACACGGTATGCTTGTGTGTGTGCTCCATCCCTGCCTGGGGAGCTGCAAGTTACCTGTCTGTTGTTCTAGGAGTGTAGGTTTTCTTGATGTCGTCTGCTGTCGGTACCACCTGCTTGTGTGCTTCCTGCATCTATTCCTCCATCACATCGGTAGTATATCTGCAGCTGTTCGTACGTGCCGACTATCCCTTGGCATTTTGTCACGGATATTTACGGTCATTGTGGTCCTGTAGTTGGGATGGCCTGTATGCTACTGGTTGCCACCTATTCGGGTGGCGATTGCTTGTTTAACACTCATAGAACACACAGCGGTGTTTACGGGACGATACGTGTCCACGATCGGTGCCGGGGTAGCAAATGCGTATTTCCGCGGTACATAACTATTGCTGCGTAACGTAGCCGATATATCGTATTGGAATTAACATGTCGGCGCCATACATACGGTGATGGTTTGTACATGCGTCCTTTGCATCTCATGTTGGCTATACGCCTGTGGTAGATTCTGGGACATTTTCGCTTTGCATCATTTTACGTCGCCACGCACCTAGCCAGTGAGGAGCTCTCAGTACTACTTTGTGGGTACTGCTAGACATACGCCTGTGGTTCCTATACTGTATGCCTACACATGTTATTCCACTCCGCCTGTCACATGTCACCTACATACACATTTTACAGTGTCACACACATTACACTGGCACAGCGGAACACACAACACCCTCACCTCACAAATACACATACTGCCGCTTTCGCAGGGACGGTTGCACACAGTACCTACGTTGACCACATCGCTGGTGGCAGTGTCTACCTCTGCCCTCATATCCTAAGAATATTACACGCACATGTCCTGTTACTGTATCGTGGCCTGGCAATCATCCCGAATGGCGAATATGCATTTAGGTGGGTTGACCTTTCCATGGGTGGCGTTCCCTGCTCTGTCCACCCTCCCGGATAGTCGGGTTGTCATTCAGTATGTTTACTATGTTGAGAGTTCGTGTCTTACTTCTCTGTGACCTTGCATCCCTGTGATTCCCTGGTTAACTTGTTGTACTTTATATCTGTGTATGTGTACATATATTTCTACGTGTGTAATGATATCTATCTCCATATGTGTGTATGCACATATGTACATATGTAGACACCTTGCGCCAAACGTGGCAGCATACGGCTATGCCGTCTGCTGTCGGACCCGCGTGCGGTTGAGGTGTTGCCATTCCATGCTCCGCTGGCTGTGGGTTGTGCAGTGTTTGGGTGCTACCTATGTTGGAGTCACACATGTGACCGCCCATACGGTACACATTACGGGCGGACATGTTTGTGTGCCGTCCATTTCACTGTGTGTGCAGGTAGGGAGGTGTCAGTCCATGGGGCCTACGCTGTCACAGTATGTGCTATACGTTCCCTCTTTGCCAAGGCATAGGCATATTGGGTACGCCTCCGTCTGCCTACTGGGGCTGGCACAGTGTGTTCATGGTGCTGAACGCCCTGTGCCTGTGCTTGCCTTGGCAGTTGTGGCGGGCTTGGTGGCCCTACACCATTATGTCCCTGCAGCAGCTGTTTCCGCAGGATCATATTATGTAGCATAGCACATACTATGAATATGTGGGCACTTGTGCCTGGAGAGTACTGCAAGGCTCCACCGGATGTATCCAAGCACCGGAACCATGATTTCAACATCCCAAACACACGCTCTATGATTATTCTGGTTTGTGCGTGTGCCTCATTATGGCGTTCTTGCATGTGTGTGTGTGCATTTCTGATGGGTGTCATCATCCATGGCTCCAATGCGTAGCCAGCATCCCCCACAAGGTGACCTTGTGTGATGTCCCCCCTGGTGAATACCTGATACAGCTGTGAGGCATGCCAGATATGGGAGTCGTGGTAGCTTCCAGGGCTGCCAGCACACACATCCATGATAATGCCCTGTGCATTGCACACAACCTGGCAATTGATGGAGGGGTATCCCTTGTGGTTTATGTAGCGTCTACCCTGATCACCGGGTGGTGACTTGATTTCTATGTGCGTACAGTCTATCGCACCCAGTACCTCCGGGTATTGTGCCACACGGTGGAAGTGGCGCATATTGCTAGCCAACTCCTCCTGAGATGTGGGGAAGTTTATATACTCATGGGCATGTCGTAACATGGCATCCAGAAACTGGTGTAATACCCTGGATGCTGATGCCTGTGAGATGCCCATTATATCCCCGGTTGGCCTTTGAAAGGTACCTGTTGCCAGTATTCGCAGGCTTACACATACCTTTGTGTCCACTGGGATGGGCTCCCCTCTGTTGTCTCTTGTTCTCAGGCTTGGCCGGCACAGCTCCACTATTTGCTGTAACGTGTCCCTGTCCACCCTGTAATGCTCTACTATCTCCAGGTCTTGCAGCCCCTGGTAGGTCACCCTTGGTCTGAACACTCTCCTTCTCCTCTGAGGCCTCCGGTAGTTGTCGGCACCCTCCTCCGCAACTCCGTCTGTCTCTGACACATGCCGATGCATCACGGCCACGGCAGCACCCAACATATACATTTTAAAAGTTCCCCGTGTGTTTACACCATAAGGCGCAGCGTTTGGGAATTCGCGCTGTGTGTTGTGTGCATTCCCACTTTATAGTGTTGTGCTGTACACCCAGTGATGTCATTGGGTGTGTCTCTGCTGCCGTATCTGTGGGTTATCTTCCGTGTTTTACCATTGGCACTGCAACACTGTTGCCTTTGGTGTTACATTACACTTGCCTGCATTGGTTTAGCTTTACACCTTACTTTACTGTTTCTGCACGTTGCACCTACTATTTACGGGAGTGCATCCTGCAGGCACATGGCATCTCATGCATTTTGTCTGCCGCCACCGTTATGCTAACTCTCTCCTTGGCTGTGCTGTATCGGTTCTTCGCTCTTTGAATTTCTGCAACATCCACTACTTTCTTTGCATTCATATGCCTCCCCTTTCCCATTTTGCAGGTTTCTGCATGCAGAGTTGTCAGCTGCCGCCGATTGCCCTTCGTGGGTTGATTGGTGTTAATTGCTCATTACGACTCCAATTACACTGCTTCCGCATTTCCTCATATTCTCCGCATCACCTTCCTGTATCCATGGTTGTTGACGGGGCGGCCGTCACATGACTGGTTTGGGGAACGTAGTCATCCTCGTGCACATGCATCTGTGCGCGCATTGTGTACTCTCAGCGCATCTATTTCCTCAAACGCCGGTCCTGATGCTGTGATGTGCATTGTACAGCCCAGGTTTGCTGGGCTCCAATGTGCTTCCTCCTACAGTGTCACACCCCTCTGCGATTGACAGCTATTCCCTCTAGGCCACTCCTCGGTGTATTACCGCTGTGCCGTTTGGTGCAGCCTTACGCCGGCGGGTGTTTTGCGATTCAGTATTATCTGCCTCATTTGCATGGCATTGACTACTAATACATGGTTATGGCACCAGACACCGCCGCCACTCCTTGGCAACCCTTGGGCTGTGGTTGTGGCTTTCCATTCATACTATGGTGTATTGTGGCTGTGATGCTGATGTGTCTTATACTGCTCTTTTATGGCATTGTCATATTACTTCAGTGTTCCTCACCTTCCGTGGACATGTCCTGGGGTTCTGCTGTGGTTTTTGTGTACATAACATTTATGTCGTTATTTATATTTTCTGCATGTTTTCTTTTGACATTCTCGGTTTCTTTCCACATTACCATGTTGCACCACTATGACACCTGACGTTGGCAGCCTTCCGTTACTCCTATGTCATGTTTGGATATATGTAAACCATTTTTTTGGTTTACATTGCCGTGGTGTTATGCTATGCCTGCGCCACTTCCTGAATCGCTACTTGCCTTCATTTGCATGGTGCAACACCGCACATGGGGTATTTAACATACCTACGCCAGAGGCAGCGCAACTCCGGCGTACGCCGCTGATGCACGTGGGTTTGGATCGTACCTGAATCGCTCGGCGGCCATGTCTGGCATTGTGGCGCCTACGCCATGCGTGCACCTGGCGCAAGGTTCATGAATCCCGGGGTTTGTATATTAAGAAAACAGGTATTATAATTATTATATATAATAGATTTAATATCTTTAGATAGTATTATACCTAAATAAGTTATCTGACCTGAATTGGGTACATATTTAGTAAAATCACTAATGAGAATATTTTTTCGTGTATATATATAGGTAGTATTTTAGTTTTTTCTTCATTGAATATTAAACCAGAAATACTTTTAAAATTCATCATGTTATCAAATAGAGACTGCATAGAAGAATTAGATCCTGCTGATGTAATTAGAACATCATCTGCAAAAAGTTGAATTTTGGATGTTATATTTTCATCTATTTCAAAACCCTCTATGTCAGTACTGTTTCTGATCAAATTAGCCCAAGGCTCCATTACTAAAGTGAATAATAGTGGAGAAAGTGGACAACCTTGTTTTGTACCTTTAAAAATGGGTATTTTTTGTGAAACATAAGTTCCTACCTTAATATAAGCCAACGTTCCTTTGTATAAATGCTCAATTAGATTTACAAATGCATCTGAGAAGTTTGTGCACTTCATTAAGGTAAACAGATAGTCCCAACTTACTGAATCAAATGCTGAACTTATATCAAGACTAATAAGTGTTAAATCTTTCTTTTTCCTATTTGCAAAATCTATTAATGTTAAAGTTCTTCTTATATTATCAAAAGTATTTCTATTTACAATGAAGCCTGTCTGATCTATATCTATAATGCCGGAATGATTGTCTTCAATCTATCAGCAAAAATACTCATAAACATTTTATAATCAACATTAAGTAATGAGATGGGCCGATATGAAGAACATCTAGTTGGATCTTTATTAGGTTTTAAAATTGGCAAATAAATGTATATTGCCAAGATGGGGGGGGTTATTAACTCAGTTTGGGCCAAAATAAAAACCTTATGTATTAATGAATATGTACTTTTAGAAAGGATTTTATATATCTCTGGTATAATACCATCATTACCCGGTGCTTTGTTTGATTTAAGCTTATTTATTTGTGTAATAACTTCTGTATATGAAATACTCTTGTCCAATAGTTTAATCTGTTGTTTATTAAGCTTTTTATTCATGTTTGTGGTTATAAACTCCTTTATTTTATCTTTAGGTTCCATGTTAATGTTATTATGGTTAATTTTGTGAAAGTGATTTCTAAATTCATCTAGTATTTCTGGTATACTAGAAACATTCTTCTTTTCCTTAGAGAAAAGATTTCTTTGATATGGTTTTGTTTATTCAACCTTTTGTTTTATTTTTAAGTCTATGTAAGTATTTGGGGCTTATTGAATAAGACAAAAACTTGTATTTCTCTAAAGTTATTTTAACTTTATGAGTTAAAATTTCTTTGTATTTCTCATTTAGTTTGTTTATTTCTTCAATAACTTTCTTGTCCATGATATTTTCTTTATTATTATGTTTATAGGAGTCTAATTTACTTTGAATATCTAACAATTCCTTATCCCAAGATTTCCTTTTATTATTATACCATCTGATACTTTGTCCATATAGATATGATTTTAAGGTATCCCAAACATAAACAATGGAGACTTCAGGAGTATTATTTATGTCTAAAAATGTTTTACTTCTGAAAGTATATATTCTTTATAGTCTTTTAGTTGAGTTAAGTATGCTGGTATCCTTTTGATCTGAACATTATGAGTATTTTTATCATGAATTCAAAAACAATTGAATTATGATCAGATATAGGACATGAAATGATTTTGGAATTAATTAAATCTGTTACCATCTGGTTAGAAATAAAGACCCTATCTATTTTTGAATAAGTTTTGTATCTGTTAGAAAAAAAGGTGTATGGTAATGAATTTGAATCTATCTGATTATTAATATCATTCATATGATAAGAATTAGCAAAATCATTTAAATGTTTTGCATTAGATGTAATTCTTCTTTTCCTATAGTGGTAGTATCACTTTCATGTAGTATACAATTAAAGTCACCAGCTAAAATAATATCTCCTATAGAGAATGATATGATCTTATCAAGATGATGTTTCACTGTATTAATACCAATTCCAGGTATCCAATATACATTAATTAAAGTGTAAGTCTTCCCATTAATTTGTATTGTAACCATACAAAACATTCCTTTGTCATCCTGATAAGACTTAATGGTTTTAGGAATGGGCATACTTTTATTCCATAAAATAGCCACTCCTCTTTTTTCTGAGTGTGCTCTGAACTAACCAATACTGTTTATTTGTTTGTGGCTAGTTTAACAATATCTTTTTCAAGAGATGGGTTTCTTGCAGGAAGACTAAGTTGGCCTTATGTAAATTAATGTATCTTATTAGGCTTGCCCTTTTACATGGATTATTCAATCCATTAATGTTTAAAGAAATTCCTTTTAAAGATGTCATTTGGCATTTTAAAACTTAAGAATCTTATGATCAAAATAACAAATAACAAGATAAGTAATGTTACATCTCCTCCTTTAGGTGTACCTTTAAATATAGCTGTATTTATTGAATCTCTTATGGGATTTGTATAGGATTGAATTTTGTTTGTAGTGACAATGAATGTACAAAATATATTGTGGATGTCAAAACTATATACAAATAACAATGAACAAGTGAAAATAATGTAAGGATTAAACCTTGCATCCAGCCTGAGTTATAAACTCCAACTTAGAGTAGTATTTACCACTCAAGTTAACCCCTACCCTAAGCAGCAGTACCTCAGCTACCACCTTATCAATTTAATACTAGTTATATTTAACTGAGGTTAACAGTTTTCAATTCAATTATCTAGCAAGACAAGACTACACATTTGGTAAAACAGCATCATATAAACTAAAATAAACCTTTTTTAAAAAAACTGTTCATACTACTATATACATCCATGTAATATAAAACACTTGTATTCAAATAGCATTCAAATAATCTTGATGTTAGAAATCAAGAGAAGAGAAAATAAGTTCTAACATTCATTTAAATCAAAAACTTTGGCTAATATGATTCAGACATTACATATATTAAGATGCATCTATTTTCTGTCATGTAAATGCAATTAACAGCTTCCAAAAAACCTTGAATTGCTTGTATATGAGCATTTACTCAAACTCATTATTGTCAATAGAATAAAATATTGTATTCATAGAAATTGTTATAAATCATACTGCATAGTTATGCAGATTCTCAGAAACACTTATATACATATATACATACACACACACACACACACACACACATATATATATATATATATATATATATATATATATATATATATATATATATATACATATACATACACACACACACACACACACACACACACACACACACACACACACACACACACACACACACACATATATATATATATATACACATACAAACACACACACACACACACACACACACACACACACACACACACACACACACACACACACACACACACACACATATATATATATATATCTGATCTCACTGAGTTGTGTCCTTGCCGAGCACTATCTTACTTGCTCTCCCTACAATAAATCTGTCTGCTTTATACAAAATAATGCACAGCAAACACATTTTAGTAACCAGATTTTACAACCATGCTATACTACTGCTTTAAAATATATCACATGACAATTTCTTCCAGAATAGAGTTATAAAATTATTTATGCTTGTCAATCAGATGAATTAAATGAGTTATAGTAATGTATATGTTTGGAACATAAGTTTTTAACGCAGATTATTAAGCTGCTGTTAAGTAGATTTTCAAAAACACTTGAATAAATGTTTCATTTTCTATGCCTTCTAAAATAAGACATTTACTTACTACAAGAAACTGTATCATTTAAACTCATTATAACTGACATATTTTATGAATTATAACATAGATATTTAAGTAATTATATAAAAGAACTCACATTTAGATGTTAAAGAGTTCATTTTCCTTCACATAGTCGCATTTGTATTATTTCTATTTCCTGGTAGAGTGACATTCCTGAATCTGTGATGTGTCAGTGTGATATCTAGGTCAAAGGTGAGACTGGCAGCTTTCAGCTTCTCTGTGAGAATTCTGAGAGTTGAAGCTTTTGAAGTAGCTCATGGACACTGTGCATGAGACAGCCCACATCCCAGATTGTCTCTCTTAACATTTTGGCGGGAAACTTATTAAAAACTAGTGACAAACATTCATTTAGCAGTGTAAATGCATCTAAACATGACAAAACCTTCACAATGTATTTTACAGGTTATTACAGCCTCTATGTAAGTGAAATTAAGCCCAAAATTATTAATAAGTAATAAAACTCAATATTTTTGTCCCAACTCAATTTTTATGCAAATCGTATTATTTACTGTGTCTATATGATCAAAAGCATTTCTATATATTAATAAAGAAAATAAAAAGAGAGTAGAAAGTAAAAGGGTGTAAGGCAGAAATAAAAAAATGTAAGAGAAAGCTATAAGAAGTATATACAATGGAATATTACTTACTGTTTATATTAATAGGGTTAAAAATAAAACATATTATTTACTATTATTTAGTTCTAATTATTATTAGTTAAAGCATGACAGATTATTTGCAAACATGCATAAGCAGTATAATCAAGAAAGTATAATTAGGAATAGCATTTGAAGAACATATAAACTTTTTACAAGGAATAAATATGTTATTATTCTATTAATCATATTTTCATTACTCTTCTCTCCCTGCCCTCCCCCACCCTTTACCCACTACATAATCTAAATAGAATGTCATTGTTTAAACAAAGAAAAGAAGAAAAGGAGAAGAAAAAAAAAAGATAAAGAAAAAAATGTATCAAATTACTGACCTTACTTCTCCTTTTCATAAAGAGAAACAAGTTGAATCACAGCTTGCCATTAAATCTCCAGATATTTTGACTAGTTATGAAACAAAACATTTCTTTGCACACAGAGAATAACTTTGATTAAATCTTTTTCAAAATATTTGTGCCTTCTTGGAAATGCAGGAACTATATTTAAAAAGATTAATAATGAAATAAAATGATGAGAGAAAAAAAAACATAGAACAAATCATTTGTTTTTTAGTCTCTTCTTCTTCTCTGAAGTCTTCCACGAAGTTTCAGTTGCCAGTCTCTTTAATGAAGGACTAGCCCATTCCATTTCTTCTATTTTATCCAAAATCTTATTTTTTTTTGATAAACAGTAAAGCAGAGTCTAAGTCATCGAAAATTTTAGGACCATCAGGAAGGAAGATTTTAAGCTTGGCAGGAAACAGAAGGTATGTTTTAAACTGTGCTTTTTTAAGCTCCCTTATTAGTGGCAGAAAAACTTTTCTTTTAGCTATTACCATGGAAGAATAGTCATTGTCAAAACGCACAGTTGTCTCATTAATCTTAACAGGAGCTTTAGCCCAAGCAGATTTAAGAACCATCTCTTTATCAAAAGATGATAGAAATCTAACTATAACTGATCTAGGATAGTTTTTGTTAGAGTTAGTATTAGCTATAGATCTATGTGCTCTTTTGATACCAAAAGAGAATGCTTCTGGTAAGTCTAAAGTTTTGGGGAGCCATGTTGTTAAAAAAGAAGTAATATTGTTACCTTCAATATTTTCTGGCAGTCCAAAAATCCTAATGTTATTGCCTAGATCTATTTTCCAGGTCATCCAGCTTTGTTTGTAAATGTGTATTTTGTTTCAGAAGAAACTCAATGTTGATTTCCTCTTCTTGTATTCTATTTTCCATGTCATTCACAGCTTCTTCTATGCCTGTCATCTGGATCTTCTGTTGTTGCAGGTCTATATGTAACAAGTCTATTTGTTTTGTAGTTTTTCTATGAAGGTGTCTATTTTAGTATCCATTTTATCCATCTTAGCAGTAAGTTGCTGGATTATAATTATCAGAGACTGAAGTTCTTTCTTGATGCTGGAGTCTTGAGAATTTGTCTTACTGGAACTCATTTCAGACTGATAAACTGACAGGAAAATTTCCAAAGTGATTTCTGACAGGAATATTGTTAAGATTTCCTTTCTTTTTTAGATATAGTTCAAGAACTATATAAAACAAACATATTTAGAAAGAAAATTACTTCAAAAATTAATTTTTTAAGTAATTAATTCCTGTCAGTGTAATGAAATTGGTGGAGCTGAAGAAATCTGCTGCTATCCTGTATTCATCCTTGGCCACCACTGTTGGATGTAACGTTTAAGATACAGCAAACTTGCTGCTGACCTTTGTAACAAATTATGAGTCACTCAAATGCATTATAATACCTAGGTTGTGCTGGTTCAGAACAAAAAGAGGGAATACAACCAGTTTCACTAAGCATTTTTTTTTTCATTCAGAACACTTCTCTGCAGGGAGTGTTATTATGTTTATGATTTTACAAACACCACAAGCAACTAAGCAAGAAACAGGCAAGTCTGCAGAAACCTTCATTGTTTCTGTGGTACCTTTTGCACCCAGATTTTCAAACATAATTATAGTTTTACATCCAAGGTCCAAGGCTATAATGAAAGCCTCTCAAGATTTTGACAGCCTTGGCTGTCCACAGTTCCTTTCCGTACAGTGCTTGAAAGTAAATGCAAAACAACTTAAGCAGGTAGGCAAGACTTGAGGAACACTGAATCTCAGGCAGCCAGCTTAGTGGTGTAGAGTAAGAAGTTCTCATTAGTAATACTGGTGACCAGGGTTTAATTAGCAACCTCGCATACCTCTCAGTCTCTTAGAGCAAGAAATCTGGACAAAGCCATAAATAAAAGTAGGACAAAGACCCCCAAAAAATGTGTCTGTATACCTTGTATACATAAATACCCAGTGTGCATGAATCAACCTTGTTAACCAGAATGCTCAGTGTGCACACTCATATCTTGTACATATGTTTGATGTACAGTATCTTTGTGGGAATGTATGTTGAGGAGGACTGAGTTATCAATATTTCTGGAAAGTGAGATATGTTATCATTCTAAAGCATTGTCTTAAATATGAGGGTGAGACGCAAGCTCCCAGTGCAGGGGATGAGCTTGCTAATGGCCCACTGGCTTGAGAGGATTTGTTACATTTTGGGCTAATATGCACCAGGCACCTCATTACAGACAGGCACTAGGTAGCTCTGCGGAGTATAGATCAGCTAATTCTACCAATGCCTAGACATTCTGCATTAGGTAGGACCAGCAAACTCTTATAACACATTTTGTTTCGATGCATTCTTCAAAGATAAGCTATGAACATGCAAGCAAGTTGTCTGGTCTTTGCACTGCCAGAAGATCACTGTCACATCTGACTTTTTAAGGATAGCAATCTCTACTAGTAATGATAGTTATCCAAATGATATTTCATAGTGTTCAAGAATGGACAATGTCTCAGGTTACACATGGCATAGCTTAAATGCTACATTTTGTCCCTGTGATAGAGTGCTCTGTGAAACACTCTGTCTGGGAAATACAATGCAATGCATTTGACTGAAACAGTGCTAATACACTGTCTTGAAACTTGTAATGGAGATAGGTTGGAAAGCTTGATATTTCTTTTCTAACAAAAGCATTTTATCTGTCAAAACATGCCAGTGACATTTTTTTACAGTCATGTATAAAATGCATTTTAATTGAATGGCATTCTGTCATGGCTTGAGAAAGTTTCAATCATTTAATTGAGTGAACTTAATGAAAATATACCAAAACTTTTTTTTGTCTAAATATAATAACATTTCCATGTAAGTGATATTTACTTATTTCAACATTCACCTGTGTGTAAGTCATCTGCAAACAAGACTCAAGCTTATGATCAATATCAATTCAGTGGCTCATCTATTTGTTTACATATTTATAAATGACTAAATGTACAATAACAATTATTTAATTTCAGTTGGATCAAAGCCATATGCCCAAAGATGCAGTTGGCTGGGGCAATAAAAAATAAAATGTATATTATACATACCACCAAGAAGAAAACTCTCTGTACTGTACTCTACTCTGTTCTCCTTCTTCTTCTTCTTCTTCTAACTTGTGGTTCTACTTCTTTCTTCACTTTTCTTCTTCAGCACAGCTGCCAAAAATTAATATAGTTAGGCTGCCCAAAAAAATATATAAAAATAGGTAAATCCTTAGAGTTTGACCTTCCCTGTGTGATTGACTCAGTCATGATCACGAATCATTCAGTCCACAACTGAAACTGTTTGATTCTCGCTCTTTTCCCAGCACATAAAGCCCGGGAAGAGAGCGACAACCAATCAGCTGCATTTAGCCCAAGCACGTCATGTACGTGCCTGCAGACATCGCAGTCCGAACCCCTTCCAATTCTATGCGGTTTGGAACCTCATAGACTGCTGGGCATCACACTGATGCCTTAATTAGTTCACCGGGCTGCAACAAAAACAAAAAAAAAAAAGTCTTTATTTAAAACCGCCACAACCCGAGGTGGTTAAAGTGCGCATGCGCGTACTTGCCGAGGCAGGAAGGAACTTGCCGAGTCTCGGACTCGGAGACAAAGTAAACAAAAAAAAGAATACTGTCTACTACACAAAACACAAAAAGGTACCTTTTCTTTTTTTTTTTTTGCTGAGGGGGCTGCAGTCCGGCAGTCCGATGCCACGAGCTGCCCCTGGATTCTACCCAAATGTAATGACTGCAACAGTGAAACACAAAGAACATAGGACAGTTGTGTACACTTACCATAAATGTAGATGTTCGAGTGTATTCACTGTTGCAGTCCAGGTTACCCACCCGCCATCCCCCTTTTTCATAGAACTTCTCTTTCCTTCACTATATTCTACAGCCTTTGTGGTGTATTTGCTTTTAGATGAAGGCAAAGTTTATGTTGTCACAATTGCAATTATATATAGATAAATATATATATTTTTGCTCCCCATTTGGGGGGCACCTGACATCTGGGGCAAGAAAAACTGAAGAAAATGGCATCGGCTGCATGTTTTGTACCCCTGACGACCTGACGTCATGGAAGAGGAGACAGCAACTGACGCAGGACCCAAGACTTTGATATTCAGGCCAACTGAGGGGAACCTGCCAGCAGATTACCCAAATGTAATGACTGCAACAGTGAATACACTTGAACATGTACATTTATGGTAAGTGTACACAAACGTACTTTTCTTTGGTGAGCAGAGACATGTCACCAAAACAAAAGACTGTCATTCACTCTACCCCCTGCCACCCAAATCCTGACTACAGATGCATCAGACTATGCTTGGGGAGATGCATTCAGGGCATATGGAACCCAAAACAAATGCATCTGCATATCAACCAGAAAGAGATGCTAGTTGTTCAGATTGCTCTCACAGCTTTCAAGGACTTACTTCATCCAGGACAACTACTGATAAAGACAGAAAACACCACGGTTATGTGGTACATAAACAAGCAGGGGGGTATACATTCCTACCCCCTTTGCAGGCTAGCCATGGCATTGTGGAACACAGCTTTGACTTACCCAGTACATCTTCAAGCTCAGTTACTTCCAGGAAAACAAAATACTCTGGCAGATGACTTAAGCAGAAATCTTACGGACCCGCACGAGAGGAAACTGGATCCACAAATCTTCAGCATGGTAACACAGAAATGGGGGAGCCTAGACATAGATCTATTTGCCTCTCCCCAGAACTATCAACTGGACAAATTCTGCACAAGGACTTATCACAGTCAAGCATGGAAAGTGGATGCCCTATCCTTCAGCTGGAAAAACCTATCAGTCTATGCCTTTCCCCCTCTGCCTCTTCTCTCCAAAGTCTTACTAAAGGTCAGACAGGAAAAAACAAAAATTATCCTGATTGCTCCGGACTGGCCTCGCCAGCACTGGTACCCAATTCCAAGGAATATGTCTCAACTCCCTCCCTCCTTGGTACTTGCCTCAAATACCTCATCTACTGTCTCAGCAGGACAATCAAATTCTGCACACTCAGCTTCAAGTTCTGAACCTTGCAGCATGGCTGATCATTTAATTATTCAAACAACACCTCTCAGTAAATCTGTGATGGATGTCATTTTGGTAGCCAGAAGGCCTAGTATTAGAATATCTTATGCTGATAAATGGAAGAGATTCTGTGCTTGAAACCAAGCACAAGGAACGGACACAGCAAAACCAAACATCCCTCAGATTTTACAATACTTGACTGAGATGCTTGACAAGGGCCTATCTTTTTCTTCAATAAAAATCCATGCCTCTGCCATCTCGGCTCATTACAACACGGAGCCTCCCCTCTTTTCTCATCCTCTGCTAAAACTGTATCTTAGAGGGGCCAAAAATTTAAGGCCTCCCAGAAGATCACCAGCTCCTGCATGGGATCTCAGTTTTGTGCTGGAAAAACTCACCCTCCCTCCTTTTGAACCAGCAGCTACTGCGGATATAAAATTTTTATCTTGGAAAACAGCTTTCCTCTTGGCAATCACTTCAGCAAGAAGGAGTTCAGAACTACAGGCTCTCATGGCTGTGAAGCCTTTTATTACATTTTACGTGGACAGGGTGTCCCTCAAGACCAAGCTTTCCTTTATGCCCAAGGTGGTATCCAGTGTGGCTCTTAAACAAGCAATTCACCTGCCAAAACTTTACCCAAATCCGCAGCACAAGGGGGAGCGGATTCTGCATTCATTGGACGTACACAGACAACTAAGATTCTACTTAAACAGGACCAAATCTCTAAGAAAGTCTGAGCAACTACTGGTGGCATTTGCTTCAGGATCAGAGGGGAAGGCTATATCAAAGCAGACTATTTCTAAATGGATAAGCCACTGCATTCGTTTCTGCTACTTGCACCATGGTAAACCTGTGCCCAAGGGAATCAGGTCACATTCCACCAGGGCTGCCTCTACCTCAGCAGCCTTTCTCAGAGGAGTTACAACCAAAGACATTCTAGAAGCTGTTACTTGGAGCTCTGTTCATACCTTCACAAAGCATTATCCTTTGCCTCTCTTCTCCAAATCCAGGGCAGGCTTTGCCACTGCAGTTCTGCAGGGTCTTATAGCCACTCCTAATGCTATTTAGTTCCATCCTCCCAACCTTAGCTTTGGGAATCTACCCAAATGAAATGACTGCAACAGTGAAACACTAAGAACATAGTACAGTTGTGTACACTTACCATAAATGTAGATGTTCAAGTGTATTCACTGTTTCAGTCCTGGTTACCCCTCCCTCCAGCCCCCCTTTCTTCCTTTGGCTATACCTCTACTCTCACTTACTATGCTCTAAAAGCTTTTTGGTGTATTTGCTTTTCTGTTGGAGGTATGCCCTTGTATTTATAGATTTAATTGCTTCCCAATGGGGGGCCCCTGACATCCGGGGCAAGAAAAACTGATGTGATGGTGTCGGCTGCATGTTTTATACCCCTGATGACCTGACGTCATGGAAGAAGGGACAGCAACAGACACAGAACCCAAGACTTTGAGGGCTACTGCAAGCAGATAACCCAAATGTAATGACTGCAGCAGTGAATACACTAAACATCTACATTTCTGGTAAGTGTACACAACTGTACTTTGTGTACACTTAACATAAATGTAGATGTTCGAGTGTATTTACTGTTGCAGTCCTGGTTACCCTCCCTCCAGCTCCCTGACTGTCTTTTCTTTCATCTATCCTTTTTGGTTTTGCATATCTTATGCTGTGTGTATTTGTTTTTTGCTGGGGGTGATCTTCGTGTTTCACTATTGCAGTCATTACATTTGGGTAGTCTGCTGGCAGGTTGCCCTCAGTCGGCCTGAATAACAAAAACTCTTGGGTCCTGCGTCGGTTGCTGTCTCCTCTTCCATGACATCAGGTCATCAGGGGTATAAAACATGCAGCCAACTCCATTTTAATCAGTCTTTCTTGCCGCGCAGTACCCGAAGCAGAAGCAGTTCCCAAGTGCCGGTCGGCCGACTCCTGAAATTTTCGTTTTCGAGTTTCAGAACCAAAGTCTTCAAACTAAAGCTAAGTACCCCATTGGGGAAACTTTTTCTTGCTCCTTACAGAACAGGAGTCCAACAGTAGACAGCAGAAAAAGATGTTAATCCCAAAAAGCACTTTCTTTTAACGTGAAGTCAATTTAATAAAAATTTCTCATGTTTTCGTCACTTTAAGTAAAGTAACTTCTTCAGACACACAGACAAACAGCAGTTACACAGTTTCTACAGCATTTAAACTATGTAGCATGAAATCATGTGACTAATAGCAGCAGTGAATTAAAGGTGCAGAAGCACAATAATTCAGACACTATTAAAGTAAATCTAAAAATGTACATACTACTGCAAATAAAAAGTGTGTATGCAATCAATATACAATATACAAGAGTTGTATTAATATCATTACTAAAAAGTTAAAACCAAAAATACACTATCGTGTAAGGTTTCTTAATTTAAGCAAACATGAAATATTGCAATTCTCGTTCAAGACAGGCAAGCAGAAAGCATTAAGTGCTAACTGCCATTCTAATTCTTGTACCTCTTATAGTACTGGATATGGACCACCTCTAATGTCAGGAAGTACCTGATCGATAGCTTGAAATGTAAAACTATGTCCACCATTTAATGAAGCATGTTTTGCTAAAGCATTTTCTGTTTTATTTTTGCTAATCGCATAAGAGTGTTCGTAAATTCTCTCACAAAGCTTCCTGTCAATTTTCCCTATGTAGAAAGCCAGACATCGGATACAGGAAGTTAAGTAAACAACACTCTTGGACTCACAATTCAACTTATGGTTGATGTAGAATTTACATGTATTCAATACTCTAAAGGAATTACCTGTTTTTATGTATTTACACATCCTACATGCTCCACACATAAAGGTTCCAGTAAGTCTAGAAGTAGGTTTAGTGCTTTTAATTTCAAAAAAACTTTTTAAATTAGTGCCTCTTCTATAAACAATACTGGGTGACTGTCCAATTCTATCAACTAAGGAAGAGTCCTTATAAAGGAAACTCCAATTTTTGTGAAGAATTAGTCTAAGTTGGTCACTGTCCTTACTAAAGGTGGTTATGAAAGTATTGCATAAAGAGGTCTCCCTAGTTTGCTGAGTCATTGAAGGTTTTATAAACGTAACCAAGTCACTATTTAGTGACTGAGTAGTTTGAATAGCAACCTGGCTAGAAGGTGACTCTACCAGGTTAACATCAATGACAACAGAAGGTGAGGTCAAAAGGGGTTGAACTTATACCTCTACTCCGTTTGTTTACAATTTCTTCAATTAAATAATTTATTAAACTAACAGGGTAGCCTCTATTGCAAAACATATCTCTTAAGAGTTGACATTCAATGTTGAAGTCATCTTCGTTAGTACACATCCTTGCGGCTCTAATGAGTTGACCTTTCACTATTGAACGTTTTTGTCTGTAAGGGTGTGCACTAGAAAAATGTAAATAGGAATTGCAATATGTAGGTTTTCTATAAATTTTAGAAACATATTTCCGTACTTACTGTATCTTTTTTTAGATTCACATCCAAATAGTCAATACTAGTAGTGTGAAAAGTGTAAGTAAATTTAAAAAAATGATGTAGTAGAATTAAAATAATCTATCATTTGTTTAGCTTGTGACTCATTTCCTTTAAAAATTACAAAGATGTCTCATCTGGTATAAAAAGTAAAGGAAGTGTAAATTTCATAGTTATTGAATACAAAATACTCTTCCCATTGAGCCATAAACATGTTTGCCACACTTGCTCCACAAGGGGAGCCCATAGCAACTCCATGTTTTTGTAAATAGATCTTGTCATTAAAAAAAAAAAAAATAAAATGTTGGAAAGTATAATATCAATTAACTCAGTTGCTAGGTCAATATACCTTTGTGGGGCTTTTTTGTTTTTCATATAAACTTCTACCCACTCAACCGCGTCTAAATGTGGAATACAAGTGTATAAGTCAACTACATCGATGGTAAGAAAGTTGTCTTCTTGATTAACCTCTAGAATGTTCAAACTTTTCAACAAAGTCCATGAATCTTTGCATACTCGTGACTCAAGTTTAAGGTATTTTTGTAATATTGAGTCAACGAGTTTTGCACATGGGTATGTCAAGGAACCTCGGCCATCAATAAGTGGACACATGGGAGGGTCATGTTGGTTCTTATGGATCTTTGGTATTCCAAACATGACAGGTGTTTTTGGGTAGAGAATGTTAATGTAATTGAATGTATCCAGGTCGATTTTAGCTTCTATAAACAGATCTCTGAAGTACACTCTAATCCTTGATTGTGCAATATTTAATTCGTTAAGAGATGCCTTAGCATAGGCCGGACAATTCAAGGCTAACTCCATTTTTTTTTATTATAATCAATGATGTCAAAGATAACAAGTCCACCACCTTTGTCTGGTTTAACTAAACTGACATGAGCTGATCTAAGTAGTTTTAGTGCTCTTAACTGTTCTTTAGTGATGTTGCTCTGTTTATAAAAAGTATTACTTGCTCTAATGGAAGGTATGTGTCTGATGTCTAACTCACACACGTTTTCATAAAGAGCTAAAAGGGGGTGAAGGGGAGGGTTGAACATACTAGCAGCCCTAAGTACATGTGCAGGCTGTTGAACATTGCCTAATAAAAAGGAAAGATTTAATTTCCTTATGTAACACTTTAAGTCTAACAAAGTTTTTGCTACATTAATGTTGTTACTTAATACATATGTGTTACCCTTCACTAGCAGTTCTACCAAATTCGCTTCTATAACAACAGATGAAAAGTTGTAAATATTAAAGTCCCCTTTAGAAATAGTGAGAACAACAAGGTTATTTACTGCAACAGAGTCATTAGGAACTATTTCTTCCGACAGTTCTTCCGCCCTTTGTTCCTCTGATACTGAGTGTGATGTGCCCCAGTGGTGGGCATGTTGTTCGTGTCCTGGTGAAAATTTCGAGCAAGTTGGTTGTTATTTGCTTGCCCCTCACGTGAATTATTGTTTGCCCGAATTCTTTCACTTCGCCTAACTGTGTCAGCGAAATCAGTGTTATTAACCTCAGATTCAAGTGGTAATAGACTGTCACCAGAATTATTGTTAGTTGAATTGACTTCTATCAGGGGCGGCACTATGTTGGAATTGTGCCAAACCTGTGAAGTTTGAGGTCTAGGATAAGCCAAGCCATTAGTGTATGCCATACTGTCACGGTTCATTTTTTTAATCTTGTTGTTTTAAAGTCTGTCCAGCAATTGCTCAATACTGCTAAAGACTCTGTTGTAGTCAAATCTATATCTGACAAAGTCAGGATGCAATTTAATAGATTTTTCCAAGTCTTCAACTTCCTTCACTAAATTCTCAATCTGCAATGAGTAGTGTTTTATCATTAACTCCATAAGCTGAAAGCCTTGCTGGTCAAAAAAGAAAGTAGTTCTGTATGGAAAGGTGAGTCTGGGATTAAACCAGTTGGATATTGATAGCACCGAAGGCCCTTAGATACTATCCTTTCAGATAAACATTGTCTAAAATATACCACCTCAAGTTAGAGCTTCTTCAGTTTTAAAAGATTCACATCAAGAGATTTCAATTGGTCAGCAAGCGAACAAAAGTTTGTCTGAGGTAGGTTAACATTACGAGCCGGTTGTTCCTGTGGGTTAGTAAAACCAAAACTTAACTTGGCAGTATTATTAACCCATTCAATAAAAGATGGAACTCCAATAAGCTCATTCATGTTAGCAAGTTCATTAGAAGCACTGTTATCTACAGTCGGTGGTGCCAAATTGTGAATAGGTACACCCACCTGTTGTGTTGAAACAGTCGCTTGTTGACCTGGTGGTATTGAACCATCTAAAATCTGAAGCTGAGGGTCAGTGTTGTTGGAATAATCCTGGGAGCTTGTAAATATTTTGGTTCAAGATTTAACTACCCTGAAATGTCGTCAGTTAGCAATCCGACTAACGGAGTTCACAAAACATGCAAGGAAAAAGACAGAGACAGACCGTTGGGGTCCAAAACCGACGACGAAGCTTCTCCTAAGCCAGTCGCTGGTACTCAGTGAGGCGCTTTTGCAGCCCCTGATACCCACTACGTTTGAGTCGCAGGCCTCTATCGAGACCCATTCAGAGTCCAGTATGCTGCGAGATTTGCAAAGTATTGAACCGGCGGATGTCTCTCCCTTGGATGCGTCCAGAGCTGCTGAGCAGGCACCGGCTTCTGAGGGTGTTTTCAGGCCTCAACATTTTTATATTAAACAGATGCCAGCAACAAAAACAAGGTGAAGATCAACTTCTATGTCTAAAAAAACGATGCATGAGCCATGTGCTCAGGCCCCTATGCCTAAAAAACAGATGATCAAAATGGCTGAGGATTCAATAACTTGATCAGGGGTTCCCAACCCCCCCCCCACAAAGAGGCCTAGACAAGGCACTGATTATGAATCTTCAGATCAAGTTTCCATTTGTTCTGATTCCTCTTCTGATCAGGAATTTTCTATTCCACCATATGAGGATTCTGATGCAGAGGAATCCATCCCATCTGCATCCCCTCCTGAGGATTACTCTTTTGGAGAGACTTTGCATACTTTAAGGGAACATTTTCAATGGGAGAGTCAGGACTTCTCGGAATCAAAAAAGAGGTTTAGGGATTTCCTTCTTCTTCCTCAGCATAGGCCTTTGGTAATACCTCCTGTATTAGACATCATCGATGATGTGTTCTCGGAATCAAGCATGGCTCCCGATTCCCTGCCTCCGGCTCCTAGTAAGCCAGACAGATATTACAGGGTTCCTGACTCCAACAAATTTCTTTTCAAAAATCCTGCTGCTGATCCTGAGACTATTTCTCAGGGTCCCAAGGATGTTAAGGCTTCTATCCCAAGGATGTTAAGGCTTCTACAGCCAAAAATACTACTCCTTCTGATAGAGATTCCAGGGCGCTGGATAGATGGGGTAAGAAGGTTTATACATCTGCAACCTTGGCAATCAGGGCTTTAAACTGCCAGTTTCATATGCTTAAATATCAACAGTGTGTTATGGGCTTACTGAAACAGAAAATTATGTTGATTTCTGATTGTGTGGAAAAGAGTTACAGGATTTATTGCATTCAGCAGAACAGGTTGGAAAGCATACTTTGCAATGTGGTTTTGATTCCTTGGAGGCCTCTTGTAGGGCCACCATTACTGGATCTGTGATAAGAAGGCATGCCTAGCACAAGGAGCAAAATTTGTCTGATCATGTTAAAGCTAAATTGTTGGATGCCCCTTTGCAGCATGATACTCTATTTGGTAATAAGGCAGAAGAGGTTTTAAAGAAAATAGAAGACAAAGCTAAATCTATGCAAACTGTAAAAGATTTCTTGCAAGTGCAGCCACCCAGGTTCAGTAGGCACTGGCCTACTAAAAACTGGTCCTTTTCTGTGTCCAACAGAGCCACTCAGGGCAAACCCAGGCACTCAAAAGGCTCCAGATATCAATCACAGGGATCTTACAGGTCAAAGCAATGGGGTGCCTCCACCTCCAAATCTGGAGGTAACAAAGCACAACCCTACAGTAAGCAGTCTCAATGACTTTCCTCTACCATCTCCAAGCACTTATCTTTTGGTAGCCCCCTTGGGGGGAAAACTAGCACTTCATGCTCAAAACTGACAGTTAATTACCCAGGACAAGTGGGTATTAAACATAGTATCCCAGGGGTACAGATTTCATTTCCATACTTTGCCAATTCCAAATGGATGGCCAGATCTGCCACAAAACCAGTGGACAGAGGCCCAGAAACAAGTCATGTTCTTCATGGATATGGGGGCTATTCAACCGGTACAAGAAAAGGAAAAAAAAACAAGGATTTTATTCAAGACTTTTTCTGGTACCCAGAAAAGGCAATTCATGGCGTTCAATACTGGAGTTATCGATTCTGAACACGTTCCTGGACATTCCAAAATTCAAAATGCTGACTTTACAACAGCTACTGCCTATGCTAGGCAAGAATGCTTGGTTAGTAATTCTAGACTTAAAAGAGGCATACCTGCATATCCCAATAAGGAAATCATGCAGAAGATACCCCAGATTCAAAGCAGGTTTTTTTGCATTACCAATTCTCTGCACTGCCCTTTTGCTTATCTACTGCTCCCAGGGTCTTTACAAAGTGCCTGGCACCAGTAATTGCATTCTGCAGACAAAGAAACATTAAAATTTATCCTTATCTGGACGATTGTCTCATTCAGGCAGAGGACAAGGACACTCTTCTTCAACATCTGATGTTTGTAAAAAGGCTTCTAGCATGCCTAGGGTACACAATAAATTAAAAGAAATCACAGCTAGTACTCTCTCAAATAATTACATTCCTGGGTGCAAGCTTGAATACAACTGCCCAGATGGCTTACCTCACGCCAGACAAACAAATGCAATTAACAACATACTTCAAACAAATAGCAACAAAAACCCAGTTATCTGCAAGACAAATTCTGCAGGCTTTGGGGTTCATGGCATCCTGCATTCTACTAATTCCATATGCGAGACTGCATATGAGAAAACTTCAATGGTACTTAAAAAGTTTATGGAGTCAACATTGTCACAGCCTGGAAACAATGATTCCTCTCATTCCCTGCCTACAACAGGAGTTTCCTTGGTGGGCAGAGACATGTCACCAAAACAAGGGACTGTCATTCACTCTACCCCCTGCCACCCAAACCCTAACTACAGATGCATCAGACTATGCTGGGGGGGCCCACCTGGCAGGGAGATGCATTCAGGGCATATGGAGCCCAAACCAAATGCATCTTCATATCAACCAGAAAGAAATGCTAGCTGTTCAGAATGCTCTGACAGCCTTCAAGGACTTACTTCATCCAGGACAACTGCTGATAAAGACAGACAACACCACAGTTATGTGGTACATAAACAAGCAGGGGGGTACCCATTCCTACTCCCTTTGCAGACTAGCCATGGCCTTGTGGAACACAGCCTTGACTTACCAAATACATCTTTAAGTTCAATTCCTGCCAGGAAAGCAAAATACTCTGGCAGACGACCTAAGCAGAAATCTTATGGACCCACACGAATGGAAACTGGATCCACAAATCTTCAGCATGTTAGCACAGAAATGGGAGAGCCCAGACATAGATCTGTTTGCCTCTCCCCAAAACTATCAGTTGGACAAATTCTGCACAAGAACTCATCACAAAAAAGCATGGAAAGTGGATGCTCTATCCTTCAGCTGGAAAAACCTATCAGTCTATGCCTTTCCCCCCTGCCTCTACTCTCCAAGGTCTTACTAAAAGTCAGACAGGAAAAAACAAAAATTATCCTAATTGCTCCAGACTGGCCTCACCAACCTTGGTACCCGATTCTAAGGAATATGTCACACCTTCCTCCGTGGTACTTGCCTCAAACACCTCATCTACTGTCTCAGCAGAACTATCAAAATGTTCTTCGTGTTTCACTGTTGTAGTCATTACATTTGGGTAATCTACTGGCAGGTTGCCCTCAGTCAGTCTGAATATCAAAGTCTTGGGTCCTGCGTCGGTTGCTGTCTCCTCTTCCATGACGTCAGGTCGTCAGGGGTATAAAACATGCAGCCGACACCATTTTCTTTAGTCTTTCTTGCTGCACAGTGCCTGAAGCAGAAGCAGTTTGCAAGTGCCGGTCAGCCGACTCCTGAAATTTTCGCATTTGAGTTTCAGAACCGAAGTCTTCAATTAAAGCTAAGTACCCCTTTGGGGAAACTTTTTCTTGCTCCATACCGATGTCAGTAAAAGTTAATAATTGCATTACTTGTGGGAAACAAATACCTCATAAGGATTTCCATTTGTACTGTATTCCTTGCCACGGCCCAGATCATAACGTGCCTTGCTGTCGGTTTTGTGCTAGATTTAACCAATGCACTATTAAGCGTCAGTATATCTTTGCTTCAAAATATTTTGGAAACAGATTTAACTACCCTGAAATGTCGTTGGATAGCAATCCGACTACCAGAGTTCAAAAAAATGCAAAGAAAAGGACAGAGACAGACTGTCGAGGTCCAAAACTGATGACGAAGCTTCTCCTAAGCCAGTTGCCGGGTCGCCGGTACTCAGTGAAGTGCTTTCGCAGCCCCTGACACCCACTACTTTTGAGTCGCAGGCCTCTACCGAGACCTATGTGGAGTCTGGCATGCCACAAGATTCTCAAAGTATTGTACCCGCGGATGTTTCTCCCTCGGATGGGTCTGGAGCCGCTGAGCAGGCACCGGCTACTGAGGGTGTTTTCAGGCCTCAGGATTTCTATATAAAACCAACGCCAGTTTCAAAAACAAAGGCAAAAGCAACTTCTAAGGCTAAAAAAATGACGCATGAGCCACGTGCTCAGGCCTCTATGCCCAAAAAACAGATGATCAAAATGGCTGAAGACTTAATTGCCTTGATCAGGGGTTCCCAACCCCCCCCCCCACGCCGATAAGAGGCCTAGGCAAGACACTGATTATGAATCTTCAGATCAGGTTTCTATTTCTTCTGATTCTTCTTCTGATCAGGAATTTTCTATACCACCCTATGAGGATTCAGATGCAGAGGAATCCATCCCATCTGCATCTCATCCTGAAGATTATTCTTTTGGAGAAACCTTGCATACTTTGAGGGAACATTTTCATTGGGAGAGTCAAGGTTTCTCAGAATCAAAAAAGAGGCTTAGGGATTTCCTTCTTCTCCTCCCTCAGCATAGGCCTTTGGCCATACCTCCTGTATTAGACATTGTTGATGTGTTTTCGGAATCAAGCATGGCTCCAGATTTCCTACCTCCAGCTCCTAGCAAGCCAGACAGATATGACAGGGTTCCTGACTCCCACAAATTTTTATTCAAAAACCCTGCTGCTGACCCTGAAACTATCTCACAGGGTCCCAAAGATGTAAAGGCCTCAACAGCTAAGAATTCCACCCCCCTCTGATAGAGATTCCAGGGCACTGGTTAGATGTGGAAAGAAAGTTTTATACATCTGCTACCTTGGCAATTAGGGCCTTAAACTGCCAGTTTCATATGCTTAAATATCAACAGCATGTTATGGGATTATTGAAACAGAAAATTATGTTGATTTCTGAATGTGTGGAAAATAAAGGATTACAGGAATTATTGTATGCAGCAGAACATGTTGGAAAGCATACTTTGCAATGTGGTTTTGATTCCTTGGAGGCCTCCTGCAGGGCTGCAGTTACTGGATCTGTGATTAAAAGGCATGCCTGGCTCAAAGAGCAAAATCTGCCTGATCATGTTAAAGCTAAATTGTTGGATGAACCTTTACAGCATGAAACTCTGGTAATAGGGCAGAAGAGGTTTTAAAGAAAATGGAAGACAAAGCTAAGTCTATGCAAACTGTAAAAGACTTCTTACAAGTGCAGCCACCAAGATTCAGCAGACACTGGCCTACAAAAAAGTGATCCTTTCCTGTGTCTGACAGAGCCTCACGGGGCAAATCCAGGTGCTCAAAAGGCTCCAGATATCAATCGAGTTCTTACAGGTCAAAGCAATGGGGTGCGTCTACCTCCAAATCTGGAGGAAACAATGCACAACCCTACAGTAAACAATCTCAATGACTTCCCGCTGTCATCACCAAGCACTTATCTTTTGGCAGCCCTTTGGGGGAAAACTAGCACTTCATGCTTAAAATTGGCAGTTAACCCAGGACAAGTGGGTATTAAACATAGTATCCCAGGGATACAGATTTCATTTCCATACCTTGCCAATTCCAAACAGTTGGCCAGATCTGCCACAAAATCAGTGGGCAGAGGCACAAAAACAAGTTACGGCCCTCATGGATATGGGAGCTATTCAGCCAGTACCAGAACTAGAAAAAGGACAAGGGTTTTAATCAAGACTGTTCTTTGTACCCAGAAAAGACAATGCCTGACGCCCAGTACTGGATTTATCGATTTTGAACACATTCTTGGACATCCCAAAATTCAAAATGCTGACTTTGCAACAGCTTCTGCACATGCTGGGCAAGAATGCTTGGCTAGTGACACTAGATTTAAAAGAGGCATACCTGCATATCCCAATAAGGGAATCGTGCAGAAGATACCTCCGCTTCAAGGCTGGTTTTTTGCATTACCAATTCTCTGCACTGCCCTTTGGCTTATCTAATGCGCCCAGGGTCTTTACAAAGTGCCTGGCACCAGTAATTGCATTTTGCAGACAAAGAAGCATACAAATCTATCCATACTTCTACTACTGTCTCATTCAAGCAGAAGACAAGGACATTCTTCTTCAACATCTGGTATTTCTAAAAAGGCTTCTAACATGCCTAGGGTACACAATAAATGAAAAGAAATCACAACTGGTACCCTCTCAAAAGATTACATTTCTGGGTGCAAGCTTGAATACAACTGCCCAGATGGCTTACCTTACACCAGACAAACAAAGGCAACTGGCTATTTACTTCAAACAGATGGCAACAAAAACCCAGTTATCTGCAAGACAAATTCTGCAGGCTTTGGGGTTCATGGCATCCTGCATTCTACTAATTCCATACGCAAGACTGCATATGAGGAGGCTACAGTGTTATCTAAAAAGTTTATGGAGTCAACATTGTCACAGTCTGGAAACAATTATTCCTCTCATTCCCTGCCTACAACAGGAGTTTCTTTGGTGGGCAGAGACATGTCACCAAAACAAGGGACTGTCATTCACTCTACCCCCTGCCACCCAAACCCTAACTACAGATGCATCAGACTATGCTTGGGGGGCCCACCTGGTGGGGAGATATATTCAGGGCATATGGAGCCCAAAACAAATTCATATGCATATCAACCAGAAAGAGATGTTAGCTGTTCAGAATGCCCTGACAGCCTTCAAGGACTAACTTCATCCAGGACAACTACTGATAAAGACGGACAACACCATGGTTATGTGGTACATAAACAAGCAGGGGGGTACACATTCCTACCCCCTTTGCAGACTAGCCATGGCATTGTGGAACACAGCCTTGACTTACCAAGTACATCTTCATGCTCAATTCCTGCCAGGAAAACAGAATACTCTGGCAGACGACCTAAGCAGAAATCTTATGGACCCTCATGAGTGGAAACTGGATCCACAAGTCTTCAACATAACAGAGAAATGGGGGAGCCTGGACATAGATCTATTTGCCGTACCCCAGAATTATCAACTAGACAAATTGTGCACAAGGACTTATCACAGACAAGCATGGAAAGTGGATTCTCTATCCTTCAGTTGGAAAAACCTATCAATCTTCGCCTTTCCTCCTCTGCCTCTTCTTCCCCAAGGTCCTACTAAAGGTCTGACAGGAAAAAACAAAAATGATCTTAATTGTCCTGGACTGGCCTCACCAGCACTGGTATCCAATTCTTAGGAATATGTCTCAACTCCCGCCTTGGTACTTGCCTCAAATACCTCATCTACTGTCTCAGCAGAACAATCAAATTCTGCACAATCAGCTCCAAACTCTGAACTAGTACTAGAAAAGCTTATGCTGATAAATGGAAGAGATTCTGTGCTTGGAACCAAGCACAAGGGACTAAACCAGCAAAGCCAAATATTCCTCAGATTTTACAATACTTGACTGAGATGCTTGACAGGGGCCTATCTTTTTCATCAATAAAAATCCATGCCTCTGCCATCTCGGCTCATTACAACACAGAGCATCCCATCTTTTTTCATCCTCTGATAAAACAGTATCTTAGAGGGGCCAAAAATTTAAGGCCTCCCAGAAGATCACCAATTTCTGCATGGGACCTCAGTTTTCTGTTGGAAAAGCTCACCCTACCTCCATTTGAACCAGCAGCTACTGCAGATATAAAGTTTTTTCTTGGAAAACAGCTTTCCTTCTGGCAATCACTTCAGCAAGAAGGGTTTCAGAACTGCAGGCACTCATGTCTGTGGAGCCTTTTATTATATTTTACCCAGACGGTGTCCCTCAGGACCAATACTTCCTTTATGCCTAAGGTGGTATCCAGTGTGGCTCTTAACCAAACTATTCACCTGCCAACTTTTTACCCAAATCTGCAGAACAAGGGGGAGTGGATTCTGCATTCCTTGGATGTACACAGACAACTAAGATTCTACTTAAACAGGACCAAATCTCTAAGAAACTCTGAGCAGCTACTGGTGGCATTTGCCACAGGATTAGAGGGAAAGGCTGTTTCAAAGCAGACTATTTCAAAGTGGATAAGTCACTGCATTTGTTTCTGCTATTTGCATCATGGTAAACCGGTGCCCAAGGGAATCAGGTCACATTCCACCAGGGCTGAATCTACCTCAGCAGCTTTTCTCAGAGGGGTGCCAACCAAAGATATTCTAGAAGCTGCTACTTGGAGTTCTGTTCATACTTTTACAAAGCATTATCATTTGCCTCTCTTCTCTATGTCCAGGGCAGGCTTTGCCACTGCAGTTCTGCAGGGCCTTATAGCCCGCTCCTAATGCTATTTATTTCCAGCCTCCCATCCATAACTTTGGGATTCTACCCAAATGTTATGACTGCAACAGTGAAACACGAAGAACATCGTACAGTTGTGTACACTTACCATAAATGTAGATGTTCGAGTGTATTCACTGTTGCAATCCAGGTTACCAACCCGCCATCCCCCTTTTTTCTAGAACTTCTCTTTCCTTCACTATATTCTACAGCCTTTGTGGTGTATTTGCTTTTAGATGAATGTAAAGTTTATGTTGTTACAATTGCATTGTTATATATATTTATATATATTATATTTTATATATATCTATATATATATGTGTATATATATATATATATATATATATATATATATATATATATAGATATATATATATATATATATATATATATATATATATATATATGTATATATATATATATATATATATATATATATTTGCTCCCCATTTGGGGGGCACCTGACATCTGGGGCAAGAAAAACTAAAGAAAATGGCGTTGGCTGCATGTTTTATACCCCCTGATGACCTGATGTCATGGAAGAGGAGACAGCAACCGACGCAGGACCCAAGACTTTGAAATTCAGGCAGACTGAGGGCAACCTGCTAGCAGATTACCCAAATGTAATGACTGCAACAGTGAATACACTCAAACATCTACATTTATGGTAAGTGTACACAACTGTACTTTCTGCACACTCAGCTCCAAACTCTGAATCTTGCAGCATGGTTAATCAACTAATTATTCAAATCACGTCTCTCAGTAAACCTGTGATGGATGTCATTTTGGAGGCCAGAAGGCCTAGTACTAGAAAATCTTACACTGACAAATGGAAGAGATTCTGTGCTTGGAACCAAGCACAAGGAATAGACACAGCAAAGCCCAATATTCCTCAGATTTTACAATGCTTAACTGAGATGCTTGACAAGGGCCTATCGTTTTCTTCAATAAAAATCCATGCCTCTGCCATCTCGGCTCATTACAGCACAGAGCCTCCCTTCTTTTCTCATCCACTGCTAAAACAGTATCTCAGAGGGGCCAAAAATTTAAGGCCTCCCAGGAGAACACCAGCTCCTGCATGGGACCTCAGTTTTGTGCTGAAAAAACTCACCATGCCTCCTTTTGAACCAGCAGCTACTGCGGATATAAAATTTCTATCTTGGAAGACAGCTTTTCTTTTGGCAGTCACTTCAGCAAGAAGGGTTTCAGAACTACAGGCTCTCATGGCAGTGGAGCCTTTCATTATATTTTACCCGGACAGGGTGGCCCTCTGGACCAATCCTTCTTTTATGCCTAAGGTGGTATCCAGTGTGGCTCTTAACCAGACCATTCACCTGCCAACATTTTTCCCAAATCCGCAGGACAAGAGGGAGCGGGATTCTGCATTCATTGGATGTACACAGGCAACTAAGATTCTACTTAAACAGGACAAAATCTCTAAGAAAGTCTGAGCAACTACTGGTAGCTTTTGCTACAGGATCAGAGGGGAAGGCTATATCAAAGCAGACTATTTCTAAATGCATAAGCCACTGCATTTGTTTCTATTTGCACCATGGTAAACCTGTGCCCAAGGGGATCAGATCCTATTCCACCAGGGCTGCCTCTACTTCAGCAGCTGTTCTCAAAGGGGTCCCAACCAAAGACATTCTAGAAGCTGCTCCTTTAAATCTGTTCATACGTTCACAAAGCATTATCATTGACCTCTCTTCTCTAAATCCAGGAAAGGCTTTGCCACTGCAGTCCTGCAGGGCCTTATAGCTGCTCCTAATGCTGTTTAGCTCCATCCTCCCATCTCTAGCTTTGAGATTCTACCCAAATGTAATGACTGCAACAGTGAAACACGAAGAACATAGTACAGTTGTCTACACTTACCATAAATGTAGATGTTCGAGTGTATTCAATGTTGCAGTCCGGATTACCCCCCCCCCTACCAGCCTCCTTTCTATACCTTTTCCTTCCTTCACTATACTCAAAAGCCTTTGTGATGAATTTGCTTTTAGTTGAAGGTAAATTTTATGTTTCTAAGGTGCATTTATCTATTTACAGTTTATTTATATATATTTTTGCTCCCCATTTGGGGGGCACCTGACATCTGGGGCAAGAAAAATGGATTAAAATGGTGTCGGCTGCATGTTTTATACCCCTGACGTCATGGAAGAGGAGACAGCAACCGATGCAGGACCCAAGACTTTGTTATTCAGGCCAACTGAGGGCAAGCTGCCAGCAGATTACCCAAATGTAATGACTGCAACAGTGAATACACTCGAACATCTACATTTATGGTAAGTGTACACAACTGTACTTTCCACACCATATAATTGCTTCCTGTTTTGTGGGCACCTGACATCTGAGTCAAGAAAAACCGATGTAATGACATCGGCTGCATGTTTTATACCCCTGACATCATGGAGGAAGTGACAGCATCTGACGCAGAAATCCAAAGACACTGGTATTCCTGCCGGCTGAGGGCTACCTGCAGGCAGATAACCCAATGTGATGACTGCAACAGTGAATACACTTGAACATCTACATTTATGGTAAGTGTACACAACTGTACTTTTTGTGCCTTGTTTAATGCCCGAACCATTCGTCATTGGGCTGTCTTTGTCACTAAATTATTTTGCTCTCGATCTCCATATTTTGAAATGGCTTTGGTAAGCCATCTGACTACCGATTTTCCAAAAAAACGTAAAGACAGAGACAGATCGCATAGGTCCAAAACTGCCGACGACGCTTCCGCTAAGCTAGTTGCCAGTCTGCCGGTACTCAGTGAGGCACTTCTGCAGCCCCTGATGCCCGCTACAGTGGAATTGCAGGCCTCTGCTGGGACCTATTCGGAGTCTGGTATGCCAGTGAGATGCTTCCACTATGGAACCTGCAGATGTCTCTACCTTATATGGGTCCGGAGACACTGTGGAGGCACCAGCTTCTGAGGCAGTTTTTCACTCTACCGATGTTTGAAACAAACTGACAACTTCATTTCTAACCAAAACTACCGAGTTTCTTAGCCCAGAGTACCACTATGCCTAGAAAACAGACCAAAGCACATGCTCAGGCACCCATGCCACAAAAACAAATGCTTAGAATGGCTGAAGACCTTCTCACGCTGATTAGGGGAAGTCACCCTTCCCCTGCAAAGAGACAAAGAATCCAGTCCCCTTCAGGTTCTACAGACCAGGAGTCTGATGACTCTGACCTTTCTGATTATGAAGGCATGCCCTTATCAGCGTATGAGGATTCGGATGTAGAGGAATCCATTCCCTCTGCCTCCCCTCCAGAGGATTTTTCTTTTGAGGAAACCTTGCATACTTTGAGAGCATTTCCATTGGGAATGCCATGACTACCCTCAGTCCAAAAAGAGACTCAAAGAATTTTTTGAGTTGCCTCAGCACAGGCCTTTAGCTATACCCCCTGTCCTGGATGTTGGGGATTATGTTTTCATGGAATCCAGTCTCACTCCTGACACTTTACCTCCTGCTCCTAGGAAACCAGACAGGTACTACCGAGTACCTGATACAAGTTTCTTTTCAAGACTCCTACTGCTGACCCAGAGATCATTTCCCAGGGGCCTAAATGTATTAAGGCTACTACAGCCAAGAATCCCACCCCTTTGAACAGGGATTCCAGAGCTTTCGACAGATGGGGTAAGAAGGTATATACCTCTGCAACTCTTGCTATCAGGGCATTGAATTGCCAGTTTCACATGCTGAAATACCAGCAACATATTATGGAACTTATTAAAAAGTGGTAACTTTTCCAGATTGTGCAGAAAATAAAGAATTGCAGGAGCTTATGCACTCTGCAAACCAAGTCAGTAAGCATGCTTTGCAGTGTGGCTTTGATGCCCTAGAAGCATCTTGCAGGGCAGCAGTCACTGGCTCTGTACTGAGAAGACATGCTTGGCTGAAGGGGCAGACCTTGCCAGATCATGTCAAATCTAAATTAATAGATGCTCCTTTGAATAAGGACTGGTTGGCACCAAAGCAGAAGAGGTTCTTAAAAAGATGGAAGAAAAAGCTAAATCTATGCAGACTGTTAAAGAATTCCTACAAATGTGACCCCCTAGTTTCAATAGGCATTCCCCTTCAAAACACTGGTCCTTTCCAGCCCCCTCCAGGCCTTCCCAAACAAGACCCAGGGGAAACAGACCACCCAGACTACAATCTCAGGGTATGCAGAGATCTAAGCAATGGAATGCCCCCACCCCCAAAGCAGGGAGTGGTAAGACACCTCCTTATGGAAAAAGCTGACAATGACTTCTTCACTCTACTTCCCACCCTGCCCAATTGCTTGTGGCCCTAGGAGGAAAACTTTCCCTTCATGCAAAAAACTAGATGTCCACTCAGGGTCCTCAACATCATATCCCGGGGGTACAAATTTTATTTCCATTCTCTGCCAACCCCAAGCGGGTTTACAGACCTTCCTCCAAACCAGTGGGCAGAGGCTCAAAACCACGTAATTTCCCTGCTCAATATCAGAGTTATTCAGCCTATTCCGGTAGAACAGAGGGGTCAAGGATTCTACTCCAGACTCTTCCTGGTACCCAGAAAAGAGGGCTCTTGGGGCCCAGTCCTGGATCATCTTCATGTTTCACTGTTGCAGTCATCACAATTGGGTTATCTGCCTGCAGGTAGCCCTCCGTCAGCCCGAATACCAAAGTCTTGAGATTTCTGCGTCGGATGCTGTCACCTCTTCCATGACGTCAGGGGTATAAAACATGCAGCCGACGCCATTACTTCAGTCCTTATTGCCAAGAAGGAGCCCAAAGCAGAAGCAGTTCACAAGTGCTGGTCAGCCACTACCTGAAATTTTAATTTTTTTGAGTTTCAGACCTGAAGTCTTCTAAAGCTAAGTACCCCATTGGGGGATTCTTTTTTCTTGCTCTAAACGATGTCAGAAAAAAATTAACAATTGTCTTGTCTGTGGAAAGCAAATACCTCACAGAGATTTTCATTCTTACTGTGTCACCTGTTTAAGCCCATACCACGACGTCCCTAGCCGTCAGTTTTGTGCCTTGTTTAACACCCGAACCAGTCGTCGTCGGGCTATTTTTGTAGCTAAATTCTTTTGCTCTCATTCTCCGTATTTCAAAATGGCTTCGGTAACCCATCTGACTACCGATCTTCCGAAAAAGCGCAAAGGCAGAGACAGACTGCATAGGTCAAAAACTGCCAACGACACTTCTGTTAAGCTTGTTGCCAATCCGCTGGTACTCAGTGAGGCGCCATTGCAGCCCCTGATGCCTGCTTCTAGAGATTCAGAGGCCTCTGCTGAGACCCATTTGGAGTCTGTTATGCCGCGAGATGCTTCTTCGACTATGGAACCTGCAGATGTCTCTACCTTGGATGGGTCCGGAGCCGCTTTGCAGGCACTGGCTTCTGAGGGTGTATTCTGACCTGCCGATATTCATATTAAACCGATGACTTCATTTCCTACTAAAACTACTGAGTTTCTCAGGCCCATAGTTTGCACTATGCCTAGAAAACCGACGTCCAAAGCACATGCTCATCCTCCCATGCCACAAAAACAAATGTGTAGAATGGCTGAAGACCTTATTACTCTAATTAGGGGAAGCCAACCTTCCACTGCCAAAAGACAAATAATTGAATTTCCTTCTGATTCTACAGTTTTGGACTCTGATGACTCTGACCCTTCTGATTACCAGGACATACCCTTATCTCCCTGTGAGGATTCAGATGCAGAGGAATCCATTCCCTCTGCCTCCCCTCCAGAGGATTTCTCTTTTGGTGAAACCTTGCATACCTTAAGAGAGCATTTCCACCTGGAATGTCAGGACTATCCTCAGTAAGAGACTCGGGGAATTTTTAGATTTGCCAAGCACAGGCCTCTAGCTATACCCTCTTAACTGGATATTGTAGATGATGTCTTCTTGGAGTCCAGTCTTACTCCTGACACCTTACCACTAGCTCCTAGAAAACCTGACAGGTACTACAGAGTACCTGATTCTCACAAATTTCTCTTTAAGAATACTACTGCGCATCCAGACACCATTTCCCAGGGACATAAAGGCATTAAGGCTACTACAGCCAAAAACCCTACCCCTTCAGACAGGGATTATAGAGCTTTAGACAGATGGAGTAAGAAGGTATATACCTCTGCAACTCTTGCCATCAGGGCTTTGAATTGCCAGTTTCAGATGTTGAAGTATCATAACATATTATGGAACTAATTAAACAAAAAATAGTGTTACTTCCAGATTGTGCAGAAAATAAAGATTTACAAGAGTTAATGCATTCTGCAAACCAAGTTAGTAAACATACTTTGAAATGTGGGTTTGATGCCTTTGAAGCATCTTGCAGGGCTGCTGTCACTGGGTCTGTACTGAGGAAGCATGCTTGGCTAAAAGAACAAGTCTTGCCTGACCATGTCGAAGCAAAACTAGATGCTCCATTAAATCAGGAGCGTTTGGCACAAAAGCAGAAGTTCTTAAAAAGATGGAAGTAGATAAATCTATGCAAACAGTCAAAAGATTTCTTACAGGTGCAGCCACCTAGGTTCAGTTGGCATTGACCTTCAAAAAACTGGTCCTTTCCATTTCCTCTCAGGCCTTCTCAGTCCAAACCCAGGTGAAACAGACCACCAAGACTACAGTATCAGGGTATGTAGAGATCCAAATAATGGAGTGTTTCCACCGCAAAACCAGGGAGTGGTAAGTCACCCACTTATGGAAAAAGTTCACAATGACTTTCCAATTATCCTTCCCTGCCATGCCCAAGTACTTGTGCCCCTAGGAGGAAAACACCCTTCATGCAAAAAACTGGATGTCCATTACTCAGGACCGATGGGTTCTAAACCTTGTATCCCAGGGATACAGATTCTACTTCCACTCACTGCCAACTCCAAACAGGTTGCCAGACCTTCCTCCAAATCAGTGGGCAGAGACACAAAAGCAAGTACTTTCCCTTCTCCATATCAGGGCTATTCAACCTGTTCCAGTAGAACAAAGGGGACAGAGTTTCTACTCCAGACTGTTCCTGGTGCTCAGAAAAGAGCTCTTGGCACCCTGTCCTGGATCTATCAATTCTCAACACCTTTCTGGTGGTCCTAAAATTCCAAATGCTTACACTGCAACAGCTTCTTCCTATGCTAGTCAAGGATACCTGGTTAGTCACCCTAGACTTAAAAGAAGCTTGTCTGCACATCCCCATAAAGGAGTCTTGCAGGAAATATCTACTTTTCAGGGCAGGCTGTATGCACTATCAGTTCTCTGCACTTCCCTTTGGCTGATCTACTGTGCACAGAGTATTCACAAAATGCCTGGCTCCAGCCATTGCATACTGCAGGCAGAGAAATATTCAAATATACCTATAGTTGGATGATTGCCTGATTCGGGCGGACAGTCAGAAATTGCTACTTCAGCACCTGGCATTTGTAAAAAGACTTCTAACTTCACTGGGATACACCATACACCATCAGCGAAAAGAAATCACAACTGGTGCCCAGCCAACAAATTGTATTCCTGGGAGCAAGCTTGAACACAACTTCCAGATGGCATTCCTCACTCCAGAAAAGCAGGTCCATCTGACAAACTGTTTCAAACTAATGGCCAACAAAACCCAGCTATCTGCAAGAAAAATACTGCAAGCCTTAGTGTTCATGGCCCCTTGCATTCTACTAATTTGATATGCAAGACTGCATATGAGGAAACTTCAATGGTACTTAAAAAGTCTCTGGTGTCAACATTCTCAGGACCTGGAAACAGTGACTCCTATCATTCCTTACCTAAGGGCAGAGTTCCTTAGGTGGGCAGAGGCCTGCTACCACAACAAAGGACTCCCTTTCACTCAACCCCCTGCCGCTCAAACCCTAACAACAGACACATCAGACTATGCATGGGGGGCACACATGGCAGGACAATGCATTCAAGGCAAATGGAACCCAAAGCTGATGCACCTGCATATCAATCAAAAAGAAATGTTGGCTGTACAGAATGCTCTGACAGCCTTCAAATCCCTTATTCTTCCAGGGCAACTATTGATAGACAGACAACACCACAGTTATGTGGTACATAAACAAGCAGCGGGGAACCCACTCTTCAGGTTAGCCATGGCTCTGTGGAAAGCAGCCTTGAGCAATCAAGTGCATATGCAGGCTCAATTACATTGACTGGCAGATGACTTAAGCAGAAATCTAATGGACCCACACGAGTGGAAACTGGAACCCAAATCATTCAAGCTTCTGATCCACAGGTGGGGGGCTCCAGAGGTGGACCTCTTTGCTTCCCCTCAGAACTACCAGTTGAGCAAGTATTGCACCAGAACTCCCCACAACCAAGCATGAACAGTGGATGCCCTGTCCTTTACTTGGGAAAACCACTCAATCTATGCCTTTCCCCCTCTGCCCCTCCTGTCGAAGGTTCTACTAAAGAACAAACAGGACAAGCCAAGGACAATCCTGATTGCACCAGACTGGCCATGCCAGCACTGGTACCCACTTTTGCACAGTCTGACAGTACTGCCACCTGCCTCAGACCCCCTCCCTGCTGTCCCAGCAGGAGGGCCAGATTTTGCATCCTGAGCTGTGAACCCTGAACCTAGCAGCCTGGCTCATCCCCTGAACTCATCACCAGAAACCCTCAGTGAACAGGTGCTGGATGTCATCCTTGAGGCAAGGAGGCCTAGTACTAGAAAATCTTATTCAGAAAAGTGGAAAAGATACTGTTCTTGGAGCCAATCTCAAAGAAATGACACAACTGTGCCCAGCTTACTAGATTACTTAGCTTACTAGATTACTTAACAGAAATGCTCCACAAAGGCCTATCCTTCTCTTCAATTAAGATTCATGCCACTGCCATCTCGGCTCATTATAATACTGAGCCACTCCTCTTCTTTCATCCTCTGGTCAAACAGTTTCTGAGACCAGCCAAAATTTTAAGACTGCCCCAGGAGAGCTTCCACTCCAGCCTGGGAACTTAACTTTGTATTGGAAAAACTCACGCTTTCACTCTTTGAACCTGCTGCTAAGCAGAGTTAAAATTCCTCTCCTGGAAAACAGCTTTACTTCTAGCCATCACTTCGGCAAGAAGAGTGTCTGAATTGCAGGCCCTTATGGCCATGGAACCCTTCATTATCTTCCTTGTGGACAGGGTTTCCCTCAGGACTAACCCATCATTTATGCCCAAGGTGGTGTCTAGTGTGGCTTTTAACCATTCCATTCATTTGCCCACCTTTTTCTCTAATCCTCAGAATAAAGGGGAGAGGATCCTGCACTCCCTGGATGTGCACAGGCAGCTTAGGTTCTATCTGGACAGGACTAAACCTTTCAGAAAATCTGACCAGCTGCTAGTCAGCTTTACTACAGGTACAGAGGGCAAGGCCATTTCAAAGCAGATCATTTCTAAATGGATAGCACACTGCATCCATTTCTGCTACAAACACCATGGGAAAACCAACCCCTCGGGATCAGAACACATTCCACTAAGGCTACATCAACCTCTACAGAATTTCTCAGGGGAGTCCCCTACCAGGGACATCCTGAAAGCTCCAGCCTGGAGGTCTGTACACACCTTCACCAAGCATTACCACTTACCTATCTTTTCTAAATCCAGAGTTGGATTTGCCACAGCAGTCTTACAAGGCCTGCTTGCCAGCTCTAATGCTTCTTGACTGCCTCCACCCATCCTCAGCTTTGGGAATCAACCCAAATGTGATGACTGAAACAGTGAAACCCGAAGAACATAGTACAGTTGTGTACACTTACCATAAATGTAGATGTTCTGGTGTATTCACTGTTGCAGTCTTGGTTTCCTTCCCTCCAGCCCCCTGGCTTTCTTTATCCATTTTACCTATCCTCTTTATGGCCATCTTTTCTGGCAGGGGTATTTACTTTTTACTGGAAGTGTTCCACACCATGTAATAGCTTCCTATGTTGGGGATCTTGACATCTAGACAAGAAAAACTGATGTAATGGCGTCGACTGCATGTTTTATACCCCTGACGACCTGATGTCATGGAAAAGGCGACAGCATCCGATGTAGAAATCCCAAGACTCTGGTATTTGGGCTGACTGAGGGCTACCTGCAGGCAGATAACCCAAGTGTGATGACTGCAACAGTGAATACACTCGAACATCTACATTTATGGTAAGTGTACACAACTGTACTATCTTTCACTTCTCAACACCTTCCTGGTGGTACCAAAATTCAAGATGCTTACCTTACAACAGCTTCTCCCTATGTTAGCTAATGATGCCTGGTTAGTCACCCTAGACTTAAAAGAAGCCTGTCTGCACATAGCCTTAAGGGAGTCATACAGGAAGTATCTACGTTTAAGGGCAGGCTCTATACTTTATCAGTTCTCTGCACTTCCCTTTGGCTTATCTACTGCGCTCAGGGTATTCACAAAATGCCTTGCGCCAGCCATTGCATACTGCAGACAGAGAAATATCCAAATTTACCTCTACTTGGACAACTGCCTGGTTCAGGCAGACAATCAGGAATTGCTCCTTCAGCACTTGGCATTTGTAAAAAGCCTTCTCACTTCATTGTGGTACACAATCAACGAAAAGAAATCATAACTGGTACCCAGTCAAAAGATTGCATTCCTGGGAGCAAGCTTGGACACAACATCCCAGACAGCATTCCTCACTTCAGATAAACAGGTCTATTTGACAGACTACTTCAAACAAATTGGCCACCAGAACCCAGCTATCTGCAAGAAAAATACTGCAAGCCCCTAGGGTCATGGCCTCATGTATACTGCTAATTCCATATGCACGACAGCATATGAGGAAACTTCAGTGGTACTTAAAGGGGCACTAGCTCCTCCTTTAAATCGCATTTCTGTCTTGGACTGAAGATCCAACACTGTCAATCACTGTAGTAATCCCCTCCCTATCCTTTGATGTTAGTGCTGATGTCCTTGTAATCCGTCCCACGCCATTAACTTACTTTCAAAAAGGCGTGCAAAGCTGTATTCCTTTCTCGTTTTGTTCCATCTGAAAAAAGTAACTTATTGCTGGTGTTCCCTGCTTCAAACAGTGCTTCCTACTAGAACTAGCTTGTTTCAGCATTCTGCCTTTCTTTAGGTAAATATAACTGTAGGCATTTTTACTCTTTTGTTATGTTACTACCAGATTGACAGATTACAGTAAGATCTAACTTAAAATATACGTGTTTAGTTGACTTTTTTTTAAATTAAGCTACTGTACTGTAAAATCAGTTGTTCAGTTCCTATCTGAAACTGCACCGGGAAAGCATGACCATTGCAACGATGTTCTTCATGTTTCACTGTTGCAGTCATTACATTTGGGTAATCTGCTGGCAGGTTGCCCTCAGTTGGTCTGATTAACAAAGTCTTGGGTCCTGCATTGGTTGCTGTCCCTTCTTCCATGACATCAGGTCGTCAGGGGTATAAAACATGCAGCCAACGCCATTACATTAGTCATTCTTGTCGCGCGGTGCCCGAAGCAGAAGCAGTTCGCAAGTGCCATTCGGCCGACTCCTGAAATTTTTGTTTTTGAGTTTCAGATCCGAAGTCTTCAACTAAAAAGCTAAGTAACCCATTGGGGAAACTTTTTCTTGCTTCTTCCGATGTCAGTAAAAGTTAATAATTGCATTACTTGTGGGAGGCAAATACCTCATAAGGATTTCCATTTGTACTGTATTCCTTGCCTAGGCCCTTACCATGACGTACCTTGCTGTTGGTTCTGTGCTTTATTTAATCAACGCACTATTAAACGTTGGTACATTTTTGCTTCTAAATATTTTGGATCATGCTTTAATTATCCAGAAATGTCGTCGGTTAGCAGTCTGACTACCGGATTTCCTAAAAAACGCAAACAAAAAGACAGGCCGTTGAGGTCCAAAACTGCCGGCGATGCTTCTCCTAAGCCAGTCGCCAGTTCAACGGTACTCTGTGAGGTGCTTTTGCAGTCCCTGATACCCGCTAATTCTGATTCACAGGCCTCTACTGAGACCCATTCGTATGCCGCGAGATGTTTCAATTATGGAACCCACAGATGTCTCTACCCTTAGATGGGTCCGGAGCCGCTGTGCAGGCACTGGCTTCTGAGGGTGTTTTCAGGCCTACAGATTTATATATTAGACTGACGCCATCTTCAAAACTAAGGCCAAAATCTCGACCTATGTCTAAAAAACCAATGCCTAGGTCACATGTGCAGGCCCCTATGCCTAAGAAACAAATGATCAAAATGGCTAAAGACTTAATTACTCTGATCAGGGGTAGCCAACCCCCCCCCCCTTCAAAGAGGCCTAGGCAAGATATTGACTATGAATCTTCTGAACAGGATTCTATTTCTTCTGATTGTTCTAATGAACATAAATTGTCTATAACTATTTATGAGGACTCTGATGCAGAAGATTCCATTCCTTCTGCTTCTCCCCCTGAGGATTTTTTTTTTGGAGAAACGTTACATACCTTAAGGGAACATTTCCACTGGGAAAGTCAGAATTTTTCTGAATCTAAAAAGAGACTTAGGAATTTTCTTCTTCTTCTTCTTCCACAGCATAGGCCTTTGGCTATACCTCCTGTTCTATACATTGTTGATGCTGTTTTTTCAGAATCTAGTATGGCTCCTGATTCTCTGCCTCCGGCTCCTTGTAAGCTAGACAGATACTACAGGGTTCCTGACTCCCATAAATTCCTTTTTAAAATTCCTGTTGTGGATCCTGAAACCATTTCTCAGGGTCCCAAGGGCATTAAGGCTTCTACTGCTAAAAATCCTACCCCCTCTGATAGAGATTCCAGGGTGCTGGATAGATGGGGTAAGAAGGCGTACACTTCTGCAACCTTGGCAGTCAGGGGTTTAAACTATCAATTTCATATGCTAAAATATCAACAGCATATCATGGGACTGCTTAAACAGAAAATGATGTTAATTTCTGACTGTGTGGAAAATAAAGATTTACAGGATCTATTGCACTCAGCTGAACAAGTTGGAAAACATACATGAAAATCAATGTGGTTTTGATTCTTTGGAGGCCTCTTGCAGGGCTGCTGTAACTGGGTCTGTGCTAAGAAGGCATGCTTGGCTCAAAGAGCAAACTCTGCCTGATCATGTTAAAGCAAAATTGTTGGATGCTCCTTTATAACAGGACCATCTCTTTGGTAATAAGGCTGAAGAAGTTCTAAAAAAAGATGGAAGACAAAGCTAAATCTATGCAAACTGTGAACAATTTCTTACAAGTGCAACCTCCAAGATTTAGTAGGCACTGGCCTACTAAGAACTGGTACTTTCCAGTTCCTTCGAGAACCACTCAAGTCAAAACCAGACATTCCAAAGGCTCCAGGTTTCAGTCCCAAGGGACTTTCAGAACAAAACAATGGGGTGCCTCCTCTTCCAAATCTGGAAACAACAAGACACCTCCCTGTGGTAAGCAGTCTCAATGACTTACCTTTACACTTACCAAGCACTTACCTTTTAGCTGCCCCTTTGGGGGGAAAACTGGCTCTTCATGCAAGAAACTGGCAACTTATAACCCAGGACAAATGGGTTTTAAATATAGTACCCCAGGGATACAGATTTCATTTCTGCACATTGCCAATTCCAAACGGATGGCCAGACCTTCCCCCAAATCAGTGGACAGAGGCCCAGAAACAAGTACTTTCCCTCATGAGCATGGGGGCTATTCAACCAGTACCAGAAGAAGAAAAGGGATAAGGTTTCTATTCAAGACTTTTTCTGGTACCCAGAAAAGACAAATCATGGCATCCAGTTCTGGACTTATCTACTCTATACACCTTTCTGGACATTCCAAAATTCAAGAGGCTGACTCTTCACCAGTTACTTCCTATGCTAGGCAAAGATGCCTGGTTGGCAACTCTAGATTTAAAAGAGGCTTACCTGCATATCCCAATCAAGGAATCTTGCAGAAGATACCTCCTCTTCAAAGCAGGCTGCTTGCATTACCAGTTATCTACACTGCCCTTTGGCTTATCTACTGTGCCCAGGGTCTTTACAAAGTGCCTGTCTCCAGTAATTGCATTTTGCAGGCAAAGAAATATCCAAATATATCTGTACCTGGATGATTGTCTAATTCAAGCAGAAAACAAGGGCATTCTTCTAAAACATCTGGCGTTTGTAAAAAGGGTTCTAACCTGTCTAAGGTACAATATAAACGAAAATAAATCACAACTGGTACCCTCTCAAAAGATTAAATTCCTGGGTGCAGGCTTGAATACAACTGCCTGGATGGCTTTCCTTACGCCAGAGAAACAAAATCATTTGGTGACCTACTTCAGTCAGGTGGCCACAAAATCCCTGCTTTCTGCAAGGTAAATACTGCAAGCCTTGGGGTTCATGGCCTCCTGCATTCTTCTAATTCCATGTGCAAGACTGCATATGAGGAAACTTCAGTGGTACTTAAAAAGTCTATGGAGTCAGCATTGTCACATCCTGGAAACAATGAATGTGAAGTTGTTAAATTCAATCTCGCCGTTTATTCTCACTGATGGGTTCGGAGCCGATCCTCGGCCCCGACACGGCCTATAGCAAAGCTCAAGATTTGCCTGTAGCTTGAGACCAAACCCCTTATCCCACAATGCACTGCTGGAATTACCTCAGCTCTAGTTTGCCGTGGCAAGAGAGATCTCAGTGATCCAGTCAGCTCGGACCATTTTTTGCTAAATCGCAAGTTTTAAAAAACTTTCTTCTACTTCTTTTTGAGAGATTATTCTTATTTAGTGTGTGTGTGTGTGTGTGTGTGTTTCTCGTTAAAATAATATAGTTTTAAGTAGGTTAGATTGTAGAGATAGTGCCCTGTGTTGGCTTAGTTTTTCTTAGTGTTGGGCCCTTTCTTAGCCCTATTTAGTTTTAACAATTTTATACTTGTTATTAGTATTTTTTAGTGTGGGCCTAGTTAGCCCTGTATTTAACCTATACAGGTTAATTTTGTGGTGTGTCTGTTTATAACATGTCGGATGAGAGGGAAAAGTCTCACCCCAAATCCAGGTTTAAGAAATGTCCAGACTGTGGACAGAAAATGTCTGTCATGGATGGACATGTCCAATGTGTTTACTGTCTGGGGGCTAAACACCTCCAAGACTCTTGCAGGATTTGCCACTCTTTTTCATCTAGGGTTCTCTTAGAGAGAAGAAGAAAACTCATTGATAGGGGGTTGCTGCAGCTTACTTTCTCTGAGGCGTTGGGTAGCCAGGAAGGTGCCAGCACTTCTTCAAAATCTTCAGATTCTAAATTAACCAAGAAGGCAAAAAAATCAGAGGGTACATGGTCATCGGTTCCACAGCCCTCAGCACCGAGTGTCTCTTTGGTTCGGAGCCAGCTCCCAGTCTTGGAGCCGGTCTCTGTGGTTCCCTCATCTCCTCTGCTCCAGTCAGCACCTTCGGTGCATTCCTCAAAGTCTTCGGTCAGCCTCTCTGATATGGATATGGATGGGCTAGTGCAGAAGCTTCTACGGGCACCAGGACTTGCTAAATTGTTGTCGGCCCCGACCATTTCATCAGAGCCGAAGACCATTGACCTGGACTTGACTACTTCTCCTCCAAGCCGTACTGGACTCTCGGAGCTGAAGGAGCCCAAACCAATAGTTGTCGAACCTATGGAACTGAGACCCACACCGGTGTTATCAGTTCCATCTACTTGGACGTCCTCGGCGCCGACCGAGGACACTAGGAGCCAAGACTCTCCTGTCAGGTCCGGGGAGTATAGTCGGACTGATTTGTCGGTGCTGACTCTTCCTCTTGGGGCTTCAGCTCGAATGAGCTCAGCTCCTACCTTGGGCTTGGAGCCCATGGTTTCGGTGCAGGAGGATTGGATGGTCCCTCTGGATCCATCTACACCTTCTCGCTGGAGCCATGGTGCTTTTGATGCCCTGAGGGGAGTCCTGTCTCCTAAGACATCATCAGCATCAGTTCGGGCTTCCTTCTCCCCTCAAGCTCCTGTGTCCGCTTCTACGTCTACCGGTCCCCCTAATCATAGAGACCCTGAGCCTCAAGTAGCCCCACAAGGTGTCCCCTGCTCTTCCATGACCTCCCCAGATCTCCCCACTGAGGAGGGACCCAGGAAGAGACTGTGCAAGAGGAGGCACTTAGACTCCCCACAGGAGTCTTTGACATCTGACACTGACTTGGATGAGTTAGAAGGGTCCCTTCGATCCCCCTCTGAGGATTTCTCCTTTGCGGAGATATTAGAGATCCTTAGTCAGAGGGGCGATTGGCAGTCCAAAACCCCTACTGAGGACGAGTCAGTGCTCTTGAAGGCTTTTAGGTCTCAACCTTCCACTTCTTGGGTGTCTCTGCCTTACGACGAGCTCATGGAGCTGATCTCTCATAAGGCGTGGGAGTCACCAGAGGCCATGGAATCTGTCCCTCGGAAGCTGAATAAGTTCATCTCTGCCCCAGTGGACAAAGCCTTTTTGACCAAAGGAGTGCCTGCTGATGCCATGGTGGTAGCTACAGCCACCAAAAAGGAAATGTCTGAAACATCTGCATCTATCCATCCTAACAGAGATTCTAGGATCATGGATAGATATGGGAAACGCATGTTTAGTTCAGCAACTTTTTGTCTGCGATCGCTGAACTATTTAACCCATTTTACGAGACTGCTAAGAGATCTCCTGAAAGAGCTAGGAGATACTCTCCAGGGTACGGTAGCTGCAGGGGTTGCCGACAAAGTTACCACACAGCTCGCTGCCCTAAACTCAGTTGTGAACTTGTCCATGCATCTCATATCTTATGCAGCTGATGGTTCGAGTAGAGCCGCTAATTCAGGCATTGCTCTGTGGAGACAAGCCTGGATGCATCTCTGTTGCTTTGCGGAGCCCTTTAAGTCTTCCTTTATCAACACTCCATTTGATGGCTCATCACTGTTTGGGCCTAAAGTAAAGGAAACTTTAACCAGGTGTGAGCAGGAAGGCAAGACCCTATCTGCCATTGGTGACCGTTTTTCTACCCCTACTCGGCCCTATCCCAAGGGCCCTAGGGGTGGGAAAATGTGGTTCCAAAAAGCACAGGGAGCCTTTCAGGATGCATGTGGAGAAACCCCCTCTAGAGGCAGAGGAGGGTGTTATAATGGAAGACGCCACCCACGTGGCAGAGGGGGTCCACAGCAACAGGGTGACAGAGGCCAGTTCTCTGGTCAGCCCTACCAGCGCTCCTGAAAGGAGGCCCGGCTGTCTGGCTCTGGAGGCAGTCGGGGGTTGCTTGTCTTTGTACCCAGAAGCCTGGCTAAACATAACATCAGATACATGGGTACAAAGCATCATTTCCAGAGGATATGTCATACCATTCTCTTCCCCTCCTACTCCTGTAAACAGAGTCCCAGATGTTCCACCCAGTCTCAGGGAACAAGCAATCATAGAGGTCTAAAGATTGCTAGGAAAAAAGAGTCATCCAACCAGTCCCAGCAGACCAAGTTGGATTCGGAACTTACTCAAGATTCTTTTTGGTACCAAAGAAAACAGGGGACTGGAGACCTATCTTGGACCTCAGCAGACTCAACCAATTTGTAAAGAAAGAGAAGTTCCGAATGGTTATGCTTCAGTCTATTCTTCCCTTCCTAGGGAAAGGTGATTGGATGTGCTCCATAGATCTCAAGGATGCGTACTATCACATAAAGATGAACAGATGCTCCAGGAGTCACCTGCATTTCCGGCTGGGAGCCAATCATTGCCAGTTTTGAGCCCTGCCCTTTGGTCTCACTACAGCCCCTAGAGTGTTCACCAAATGCATGGCAGTGTCACGGCTCACCTGAGGTATCTAGGATTCCAGGTGTTTTCATACCTAGATGATTGGCTCCTCACTGCTACCACCAGGCATCAATTGACTCAGGCAACACAAATACTCTGACACTTTGCCATCAACTAGGCATTACAATCAAGTTTGAAAAGTCTGCCTTATTGCCATCGCAGCATACTGTTTTTATAGGAGCAGAGTTAGATACCTCAACCACCACTCTACGTCTTCCAATCGAAAGAGTCTCACTTCTTCGCCAACACTTCATCTCACTGGTGTCAAAGAACAAAGCTACAGCAGCAGAGGTCTTGAAGGTGCTAGGTTTGATAGTGGCAGCAATCCTGACTGTACCACTTGCAAGGATGCATATGCAAATCCTTCAATGGCTCCTTTTTGCTCAGTGGTCTTAACAAAAGTTACCGATGCACCACATGATTCTCATCACAGATTCTTGCAAGAGAGACCTTCGGTGGTGGTTGATGTCTCTTCATGTTACAATTGGAAGACCCTTTGTCCCCCCCCCAGTAGCCACTGTGACCATGGATGCTTCTCTGATAGGATGGGGGGGCATTTTCAGGGAAAGACTGCCCAAGGCACATGGACGGATCAAGAGTCACATCGGCATATCAATGTTCTGGAGTTGAGAGCGGTACTTCTGGCATTGCAGTACTTTCAGGACTCTCTTCCTCTAGGGACAATTGCAATTCAGATGGACAACATGTCAGTGGTCTGGTACTTGAACAAACAAGGCAGAACCAAGTCTTACCGCCTTTGTCAAGAAGCCCTCAGGGTGTGGCAATGGGCTGTGTCGTCCCACCGTTTTCTGATAGCAATGCACATCCCGGGGAAATCCCACATGATAGTGGACAAGCTAAGCAGAGCAATACTGTTGCCTCATGAGTAGTCTCTCAACCAACGAGTAGAGGATTTGATTTTCCACAAATGGGGCCAGCCTTGCTGCGACTTCTTTGCCAGTCACATCAATACCAAATGCAGAAGCTACTTTGCCCTAATACCACCTCCAGGACATTCTCCGAGAGACGCACTCATACACGATTGGCCTCCGGGTCTCCTATATGCATTCCCACCTAGTCCATTGATACCCAAGGTTTTACAGAAAGCAAGGTCACTGGGAAGGACAGTTATCATCATAGCCCCCTACTGGCCTCGACAGATTTGGTTCCCCTTCCTTCACTATCATCTACTGGAGAATCCATGGATTCTGGACCCAGTTCCGGACCTTCTGACACACCCGTCAGGGGACCTCCATCCTTCATTGCAGTCCCTAAAACTGACTGCTTGGCTAATCCACTTCCCCTAATTGCCAGGCTTCATTCGCTCTCAGATGATACAAGAGAAATCCTTTTGTCTTCTCACAAGCCATCGACCCGGAAACTATACCGCAGTAAGTGGAACAGGTTCTCAGTTTGGGCCAATATACAGAAAATCGACCCTTTCCGAGCTCCTCTATCATCCATTTTAGAATTTTTGACAAAGATTTTTAAAGAAGGAGCAGCAGCTGCCACAGTTCAAGTCCAGTTAGCCACCATATCAAATTTCCACTTTGGATTTGATGGGTTGAATGTTATGGGCCATAAGTTATCTAAGGCTTTTCTTAAAGGTGCTTTTCACATGAGACCTCCTGTCAAAATCTCTTATTCTCCCTGGAATTTTAATTTTATGCTGTCTCAAATTATTCTCCCCCCTTCGAACCAGCATCTTCTTGTGAGCTCAAATATTTGTCCTGGAAGACTGTATTTCTAGTAGACATTACTTCTGCCCGCAGAGTGTCAGAACTTCAAGCATTATCTGTCAGGCCTCCTTACATGATTTTCCATGCTGATAGAGTATCTCTCAGAACAAACCCCTCCTTTTTGCCTAAAGTCTGTTCTGAATCCAATATCAATCAGGTCATTGAATTGCCAGTCTTTTTTCCCAACCACTCTAACAAATTGGAATTCATGCTGCACAAACTTGATGTACACAGACAGCTCAGATTTTATCTTGACAGAACTAAAGATATTAGAAAATCAGATCAACTTTTCGTATCCTTTTTGGAGGCCAGAAAAGGTAATCCAGTGGCTAAAACAACCCTATCTAAATGGTTATCAGATTGTATATCCTTTGTTTATACGTATGCAAGCATACCATTGACACATAAACCTAAGGCTCATTCTACCAGAGCCATTTCTACATCTTCTGCCTTTCAAGCTAAATTGCCCCTTGACAATATTTGTGCTGAAGCCACTTGGTCTAAGCCTCATACCTTTATCACACATTACAAAGTAGATAGGGCTTCAAGGGGTAGGTCTTCCTTTGGTTCCACGGTACTGAAAAACGTACTTCCATGAGCCACCCAAGATTGAGGGTGCTAGGGACGCTACCCATCAGTGAGAATAAATGGCGAGATTTAACAACTTCACATAAAGAAGTTATGTACTCACCATAACGTTCCATGTGAGTTGTTTATCTCACGTTTATTCTCACGTCCCTCCCTCCTTCCCCCTCCTGGCTGACAATTGACTTAGAGGCTGATACCATCCTGGTTATTCAATACTTCTTCTTCCCCTTCGGGAAGTGCTTCCTTGTAGAAAAAGAAATAAATAAAAGGGTATATATACTCACAGCAAATGAGATCTGAGGTAATTCCAACAGTGCATTGTGGGATAAGGGGCTTGGTCTCGAGCTACTGGCAAGCCTTGAGCTTTGCTATCGGCCGTGTCAGAGCCAAGGATTGGCTCTGAACCCATCAATGAGAATAAAGGCGAGATAAACAACTCACTTGGAATGTTATGTTAAGTACATAACTTCTTTTTCCTATCATACCTTGCTGCACCTAGAGTTCCTATGGTGGGCAGAGGCCTGCCACCAGAACAAGGGACTGCCATTCACACCACCCCCTGCCACCCAAACCCTAACTACAGATGCATCAGACTATGCATGGGGTGCTCATCTGGCAGGGAGGTGCATTCAGGGAAAATGGAGCCCAAATCAAATGCACCTTCACAAAAATCAAAAAGAAATGCTAACTGTACAGAATGCACTGACAGCCTTCAAGGACTACCTTCATCCAGGACAATTACTGATAAAGACAGACAACACAGTTATGTGGTACATAAACAAGCAGGGAGGTACACACTCCTACCTCCTTTGCAGACTAGCCATGGCATTGTGGAACACGGCCTTGACTTATCAAGTACAACTACAAGCTCAATTCCTGGCAGAATAGCTGAATACTCTGGCAGACGAATTAAGCAGAAATCTCATGGACCCTCATGAATGGAAACTGGAACCACGGATTTTCAACATGTTGACACGCAAATGGGGGAGCCCAGACATAGATCTTTTTTGCCTCCCCCCAGAACTATCAGTTGGAAACATTTTGCACAAGAACTCACCACAAAAAAGCCTGGAAAGTGGATGCTCTGTCCTTCAGCTGGAAAAATGTATCAGTCTATGCCTTTCCCCCTCTGCCTCCTATTACCTTCCACCGTGGCACTTGCCTCAGACACCCTACTTACTGTCTCAGCAGAACAACCAAACTCTGCACACTCAGCTCCAGACTTTGAATCTTGCAGCGTGGCTAATCACCTAAATTCACCCTTAGCATCCCTCGGCAAACCTGTGATGGATGTCGTTTTGTTGGTGAGAAGACCTAGTACTAGAAAATCATATGCTGACAAATGGAAAATATTCTGTGCCTGGAATCAATCTCAGGGATAAGCACAGCAGTGCCCAACATTCCTCAGATTTTGCAGTACTTAACTGAGATGCTTCACAAGGGCCTGTCCTTTTCTTCCATAAAAATCCATGCCTCAGCCATTTCAGCTCATTACAACACAGAACCCTCTTCTATCATCCTCTGCTAAAGCAGTATCTCAGAGAGGCCAAAAACTTAAGACCATCCAGGAGAGCTCCAAACCCTACCTGGGACCTTCATTTTGTATTGGAGAAACTCACTCTCCCTCCTTTAGAGCCAGCTGCTACTGAAGACTTAAAATTTCTTTCCTGGAAAACAGCTTTCCTTTTAGCAGTCACTTCAGCTTGAAGGATTTCCGAATTACAGGCTCTTATGGCAGTAGAGCCTTTCATCATTTTTAATGTGGACAGGGTATCTCTCAGGACCAATCCACCCTTCATGCCTAAGGTGGTATCCAGTGTGGCTCTTAATCAGACCATTCATTTGCTAACTTTCTTTCCCAATCCACAGAACAAGGGAGAGCGGATTCTGCATTCATTGGATGTACACAGACAACTTAGATTTTACTTAAACAGGACTAAATCTCTAAGAAAATATGAACAACTACTGGTAGAATTTGCTGCAGGGGCAGAGGGAAAGGCTATTTCAAAGCAAACCATTTCCAAATGGATAAGCCATTGTATTCATTTCTGCTATAAGCACCATGGAAAAACTATCCCCCAGGGGGTCAGATCCCATTCCACCAGGACTGCATCTACTTCAACAGCCTTTCTCAGAGGTGTTCCTACCAGGGACATTCTAGAAGCTGCTACCTGGAGCTCAGTTCATACTTTCACCAAACATTACCATTTACCACTTTTCTCTAAATCCAGAGCTGGCTTTGCCACTGCTGGTCCTAATGCTGTATAATTCCCTCCACCCAACCATAGCTTTGGGAATCTACCCAAATGTAATGACTGTAACAGTAAAATATGAAGAACATAGTACAGATGCTTATCGTGTTTCACTGTTGCAGTCATTACAATTGAGTTATCCTGCTGGCAGGCTACCCACAGTCAGCCTGAATTCCAAAGTCTAGGTCCGGCGTCGGTTGCTGTCGCCTCCTCCCTGACGTCAGTGCGCCCGGGGCATAAAAGATGCAGCCGACACCATTTTTTTCAGTCTTTCTTGCTGCGCAGTGCCCGAAGCAAAAGCAGTTCGCCAGTGCCGGTCGGCCGACTCCTGAGATTTTCGTGTTCAAATTTCAGATCTGAAGTCTTCATTTAAAGCAAGTACCCCATTGGGGAAACTTTTTTCTTGCTCCAGACCGATGTCAGAAAAAGTTAATAATTGCATTTCTTGTGGGAAGCAAATACCTCATAAGGACTTCCATTATTATTGTATTCCTTGCCTAGGCCCTGACCACGACATTGCTAATTGTCAGTTTTGTGCTAGATTTAACCAATGCACTATTAAGCGTCGGTACGATTTTGCATTTCACTATTTTGGCAGAAGATTTAATTACACAAAGTCGTCGGATAGCCATCTGACTACCGCAATTCACAAGAAACGCAAAGAAAAAGAAAAGGACAGGCATCCGAGGTCCAAAACTGACGACAAGGCTTCTTCTAAGCCAGTCGCTGATTCGCCGGTTCTCAGTGAGGCGCTTTTGCAGCCCCTGACATCTGCTACTTTAGAGCCGCAGGCCGTTACTGACTCCCACGTCGAGCTGACTAGGCCGCTCGAAACTCAAGGTATTGGAACCTCGGAAACTATTCCCTCAGATGGATCCGGAGCCGCTGAGCAGGCATCGGCTTCTGAGGGTGTTTTCAGGCCTACACAGTTATATATAAAAACAACTTCAGCTTCAAAGGCAAAGACTAAAGCACCTCTAAAGACAAAGAAACAAGTACAACAGCCTCATGGACAGGCCTCCATGCCTAAAAAACAGATGCTCAAAATGGCTGAAGACCTAATTACTTTGATCCCATCCCCATCCTTATAAGAGGCCTAGGCAAGAGACAGAATATGAATCTTCAGATCAGGTTTCCATTTCTTCTGATTCCTCTTCTGATCAGGCATACTCTCTTCCTCCCTATGAGGATTCTGATGCTGAAAAATCTAGCCCTTCAGCCTCTCCTCCTGAGGATTTTTCTTTTGGGGTAACTCTGCATACCATGAGGGAGCATTTCCACTGGGAGAGCCAAGATTATTCAGAATCTAAGAAAAGGCTCAGAGACTTTCTTTTACTATCTCAGCACTGGCCCCTTGCTATTCCACCTGTGTTAGATATTGTAGATGATGTATTTTCAGAGTCCAGTTTGACTCCTGACTCTCTACCTCCAGCTCCTGTTAAGCCAGACAGATACTACAGGGTTCCTGATTCACATAAATTTATATTTAAAAACCCTGCTGCTGACCCAGAAACTATTTGTCAGGGTCCCAAAGGGGTCAAGGCTTCCACTGCAAAAAACTCTACCCCCTCTGACAGAGACTCTAGGGCACTGGACAGATGGGGAAAAAAGATTTACACTTCTGCTACCTTAGCTATAAGGGCTTTAAATTGTCAGTTTCATATGCTTAAATATCAGCAATATATTATGTCACTGCTTAAACAGAAAATATTGATAAATTCTGAATGTGAGAAAACAAAGAAATGCAGGATTTATTGCATGCAGCTGAACAAGTGGGAAAGCATACTTTGCAATGTGGTTTTGATTCTCTGGAGGCCTCCTGCAGGGCCGCTGTTACGGGTTCTGTCATTAGGAGGCATGCTTGGTTAAAGGAACAGAATCTGCCTGATCATGTTAAAGCAAAAGTATTAGATGCTCCATTACAGCATGATACCTTGTTTGGTGTTAAAGCAGAAGAGATGTTGAAGAAAATGGAGGACAAAGCTAAATCTATGCAAACAGTCAAGGATTTTTTACAGGTACAGCCTCCAAGATTTAGCAGGCACTGGCCTACAAAAATTGGTCCTCTCCAGTGTCAGACAGGTCACAAAGGGGCAGATACAGATGCCCTAGAGGCAGATCCCATCCCCAAGGCTCATACAGGTCTAAACAATGGGGAACTTCTACCTCCAAAAGCGGAGAAGACAAATCACAGCCATACAGGAAACAGTCCCAATGACTTCCCCCTGCCTGCGCCAAGCACTTATCTTCTGGCAGCACCTTTAGGGGGAAAACTAGCACTTTTTTCTCAAAATTGGCACATAATAACCCAGGACAAATGGGTCTTGGATATAGTGTCACAGGGCTACAGGTTTCACTTTCACACCCTGCCAAGGGCAAACGGTTTGCCAGACCTGCCAAAAAATCAGTGGGCAGAGGCACAAAAGCAAGTGTCATCCCTCATGGACATGAGGGCCATTCAGCAAGTACCACAGCAAGAGCAGGGACAAGGATTTTACTCAAGACTGTTCTTGGTACCCAGAGAGGACAAAGCCTGGAGACCAATACTGGACCTATCTATTCTAAACACATATCTGGATATTCCAACATTCAGAATGTTAACTCTGCAGCAGCTTCTGCCCATGCTGGCAAGAAGGCTTGACTTGTGACTTTAGACCTAAAAGAGGCATACCTGCATGTCCCAATCAGACTATCATGCAGAAGATACCTCAGATTCATAGCTGGCTCAATGCACTACCAATTCTCTGCACTGCCCTTTGGCTTATCTGCTGTGCCCTGGGTCTTCACAAAATGCCTGGCTCCAGTAATTGCATTTTGTAGACAAAGAGGAATACAAATATATCCTTACTTGGATGACTGCCTCATTCAAGCAGAGAACAAGGACATTCTACTACAGCATCTGGCATTTGTAAAAAGATTACTAACATGCCTAGGGTACACAGTAAACGAAAAGAAATCAAAACTAGTACCCTCTCAACAGACAATATTCTTGGGTGCAAGCTTAAATACAACTGCCCAGATGGCTTATCTCACGCCAGGCAAACAAAGGCAACTGACTACTTATTTCAAAATGTTGGCAACAAAGACCCAGTTATCTGCAAGAAAAATTCTGCAGGCTTTGGGCTTCATGGCATCCTGCATTCTGCTAATTCCATATGCAAGACTGCATATGAGGAAACTTCAATGGTATCTAAAAAGTGTTTGGACTCAACATTGCCACAGCCTGGAAACAATAATTACCCTCATTCCCTGCCTGCAACAGGAGTTTCAATGTGGGCAAAGGCCTGTCACCACAACAAGGGGCAACCATTCACTTTACCCCCAGCCAGGCAGACATTAACAACAGATGCATCAGATTATGCCTGGGGGGCCCACATGGCAGGAAGATGTATTCAGGGCACATGGTCCACAAGCCAAATGCATCTACATATCAATCAAAAAGAGATGCTAGCTGTTCAGAATGCCCTGACAGCCTTCAAGGATCTACTTCATCTGGGACAATTACTGATAAAGATGGACAATACTACAGTCATGTGGTACATAAACAAGCAGGGAGGCACTCATTCCTACCCCCTTTGCAGACTAGCCATGACTTTGTGGAACACAGCATTGACTTACCAAGTACATCTGCAGGCACAATTCCTGCCAGGAAAAATAAATACTCTGGCAGACGAACTAAGCAGAAACCTCATGGATCCCCATGAGTGGAAATTGGATCCGCAAGTCTTCAGCATGATAACAAGGAATTGAGGGTGTCCGGACATAGATCTATTTGCCTCCCCTCACAACTGCCAACTACATAGATTCTGCACAAGGACTTATCACAAGCAAGCATGGAAAGTGGATGCTCTATCTTTCAGCTGGAAAAACTTAACAGTATATGAATTTCCTCCACGGCCTCTCCTCCCCAAAGTACTCCTAAAGGTCAGACAAGAGAAGCCAAAAATGATACTGGTTGCCCCAGACTGGCTCCCCCAGCACTGGTACCTAATCCTAAGGAACTTGTCTCAATGCCCAGCCTGGACAGTACCTCAAATTCCTCACTTACTGTCCCAAAACAACAATCAGATCCTGCACAGCCAACTCAAGACCTTAAATCTGGCAGCATGACGGATAATGTAGTCATTCAAAACACACCTCTCTCTAAAGCAGTGATGGATGTTATTTTAGAGGCCAGGAGGCCTAGTACCAGAAAATCTTATGCTGAAAAATGGAAAGATTCTGTGCTTGGAACCAGGCACAAGGGATTGACACGATTGTAGCAAATATTCCTCAGATTTTGCAATATTTAACTGAGACGCTGGACAAAGGCCTATCCTTCTCATCAATTAAGATTCATGACTCTGCCATTTCAGCTCATTACAATACAGAGCCACCTATTTTTTCTCATCCATTATTAAGGCAGTACCTCAGAGGAGCCAAAAACTTAAGGCCTCCAAGGAGATCACCAATACCTGCATGGGGCCTCAATTATGTCTTGGAAAAACTCACCCTGCCTCCTTTTAGGTTCATAGGTTCATAGGTTCATACTAGGCTATCTGCCCAAGGGCATTTATAAGCCTAGCCCATAGATATGTGGCTTTCGCCACCCCTTTAGTTTGAATAAAACTATGCCTATTATTTTGCTGTGCCTCTGTCAAGCAGTGACACTGAAGTAATAACTGGGGTATATCTGCGATCTTCCATCCATTGGTCAAGATTCCTCTTGAACAAGGCCAGCGAGGTGCTCTGCCTCACATGTACCGGGATTTTGTTCCACAGCATAGGGAGTCTCTGGGTGATGAATCTGTCCCTCCAGCACGTCCTATTAATAACCGTGTCAAGGTTTAAGTCTCCCGCCCTTGTGGTTCTGAGGGATCTAGATTGTTTGAGGTGAAGCATATTCATCAAATCTGGGTTTGACATGGCCTTATAGGTCAGGCACAGGTCACCTCTGAGCAAGCGGTATGAGACTGAATAGAGCTGGAGTTCTTTCAGTCGGGCAGCATAAGACATATTTTTGAGACCCTTTATCCTTTTGGTGAGGAACTTTTGGGGCCTTTCCAGCTGCTGCAGGTGTCGGGTCAGATACATTCCGAATGGGGCATTGTACTCAATCATAGGTCTAATGAGTGATGAGTACAGGGGGATGATGACCTCCCTTGATCTAGATGTGAATCCCTTCATGATCATGTGGGCAATATAGAAGGTTTTCCTGACTACTTTAGCAACATGAGTGTCAAACGAAAGGCTAGTGTCAACCTGGGTCCCCAGGTCCCTGATGACTTCTTCTGTGCTCAGTGGATTGCCACCTATATGGTAGCTAGGGCTAACCTTGTTTTTCCCGAAGGGTATGACTATGCATTTCTTGGCGTTTAACTTTAGGCCATGGCTCTGGCACCAGTTATCCTTTTCTGTGAGGCCCTTCTGAAGGATATCTGTGCCAGAAGTGTTTTCGACTATGGCGCCCAGTTTGCAGTCATCTGCAAACTTTGTCAGCCATAACCCTCCTGTGTTTGCTTGCACTTCAGAAAAGTAGATGCTGAACAAGAGTGGACCCAGGACTGAGCCCTGTGGGACACCACTTGTGACAGCCTTTGAGTCTGACATGGCTCCAGCAACTCTGACCCTGTGGGTTCTGTCACTTAGCCAGTTTGCAACCCATCTTGTGATGTATGGGTTTACATTCAAGCTGATAAGTTTTTCGATGATACCTGAGTGGGGTATTGTGTCGAAGGCCTTTGCCAGGTCGAGGTAGGCTGTATGGACTGCCTTTCCCTCATCAATGGCCTTGGTGACTGTTTCGAAAAAGTCAACCAAGTTTAAAAGGCATGATCTGCCTTTGACAAAGCCAAACTGGGTTGGATCCAAGGTCTGCAAGTTCCCTATGTCTTTACTTATGAGTTCCATTATGATCCTCTCCATGGCTTTGCAGATAAGGCTTGTCAAGCTAATGGGACGATAATTTCCAGGGTCGGTGGAGGCACCGCCCTTGTGAAGTGGGACCACAGTCGCCGTGCGCCACTCCTTGGGTACGTATCCTGAGGTGATGCTAAGATTAAACAGCTGTCCTAACTGTGGGTTTAATTTCTCATTGAGTTCGTGGAGCACACAGCCGGGGACACCATCCGGTCCCATGGATGCTGTGTCTTTTGCCTTGGAGAGAGCAGTTCTCACCTGGGCGTTGGAGATGTTTGGGGGGCTACAATCCTCTGGTATAGATATCTCTCCTTTTGGGGGGGAGAAGTTTGCACTGAACCTGTCAGCCAGTATGTTGGCAATGTGTGTAGGTTCAGTAATCTTCACATCATTTTGGACTAATTCTGAGCATATCTGGGAGTTTCCTCCTAGGTTTCTAACATAGCTAAAGAAGGCCTTATGATTGTCTTTTGTGTCCTTGGCGATTTTTCTCTCAAAATTAGCCTTGGATGATTTTATGAGAGCTCTTAGTTTTTTACTTATAATGATCAAAGGTGTCTTACCTTTCAAGGATTTTGCTCTATCTTGTAGTAGCTTCCTCCTTTTGTTGTAGAGCTTGTTTATGGCTGGGGTCCACCAGACTGGACGCTTGCCCTTGGTACAAAGAGTCTTAGTTTTGTTTGGGATTGCCTGATCCATGCAGTCCTGTAGGTGCTGGTAGAAGGCATTTGTAAGTGATTCAGCGGTTTGAGTAATGTTTACCACTGGCTCAGGGGCCTTAAAGGAGACCACACTAGTTTTTAGAAGTGTGAAGTCGGCTTTTGAGAAGTTTTTCACTGTGGTCTTTTTTTTTCAGGTGGGGCGGGATGAGGACCTCCAGCGAGATTAGTTTATGATCTGATCTCACCAGTGAGGGGTATACTTCGGTGTTGAACATTGTGATCCCATGTTTGTGATGATGAGATCAAGTATGTTTTCTCCTCTTGTGGGGATGGTGACTAGTTGTTCCATGGCATTTGAGTTTATGAACTCCAGGAACCTTTGGGCTAGAGAGTTTGGGCTTGAGTAGTGTTCCCAGTCTATATTAGGGTAGTTGAAGTCACCTAGTATGATGGTGTTTGGAGATACATTTATCCCCTCCAGTGTTTTCAGGAAGGCCATGTGAGGTTCCTGAGTTTGAGAGGGTGGCCTGTAACATGCTACCAATTGCAGAGCAGTCTTGCCTATGGCTAATTGCACCTGGATGGTCTCCGATGCATCGTGCGTTGCCACCAACCTTGAGGTGTGGGTGTCCTTTATGAATATGGACACCCTCCTTTTGGTGTTGTCCGGATTTTGGGGCCGGAACGCATGATATGAGGTGAAACCTGATAGTGCTGGGGTGCTCTCAGGAGCCTTGAACCAGGTTTCTGTCACAGCACAGACATCGATGTTCTCCATACTGAGAAGGGCCTCGAGTGCGTGCATCTTGAGATTGAGACTTCTGGCATTGAGCAGCATTACCCTTAGTTTTTTTCCTTTTTTGTGTTCTAGGGTGGTAGGTTTAGAATTTGAGCCTTGCCTAAAAAAGGCACTATGGGGATGGCAAGAGCCTTTGCCAATATCCGGAAGCCCAGGGGTGACAGGTGCAAGCCGTCCCTTGCGAAGCAGCGTGGCTTGTCCAGCATGTCATCCCAGGCAGACAGACATTGGACCCCCTTTGAATTACACCAGAATTTAAGCCAATTATTAAAGCTGATCATCTTATCACTGTATTGTGGCATCATTCTAGGTGAAGGTAGGATACTGCTCAAGGTCAGGGTCATACCTCCAATTATTAAAGCTGATCATCTTATCACTGTATTGTGGCATCATTCTAGGTGAAGGTAGGATACTGCTCAAGGTCAGGGTCATACCTGCTTGGGCTACATAATCAGAGAGCTCCTCAATGTCTCTTTTCATGTAGTCCAAGGAGGTACGTCTCAGGTCGTTGACACCAGCGTGGACAATGACTGAAACATAGTACTCATCACTCATTAGACCTATGATTGAGTACAATGCCCCATTCGGAATGTATCTGACCCGACACCTGCAGCAGCTGGAAAGGCCCCAAAAGTTCCTCACCAAAAGGATAAAGGGTCTCAAAAATATGTCTTATGCTGCCCGACTGAAAGAACTCCAGCTCTATTCAGTCTCATACCGCTTGCTCAGAGGTGACCTGTGCCTGACCTATAAGGCCATGTCAAACCCAGATTTGATGAATATGCTTCACCTCAAAAAAATCTAGATCCCTCAGAACCACAAGGGTGGGAGACTTAAACCTTGACACGGTTATTAATAGGACGTGCTGGAGGGACAGATTCATCACCCAGAGACTCCCTATGCTGTGGAACAAAATCCCGGTACATGTGAGGCAGAGCACCTCGCTGGCCTTGTTCAAGAGGAATCTTGACCAATGGATGGGAGATCACAGATATACCCCAGGGATTACTTCAGTGTCACTGCTTGACAGAGGCACAGCAAAATAATAGGCATAGTTTTATTCAAACTAAAGGGGTGGCGAAAGCCACATATCTATGGGCTAGGCTTATAAGTGCCCTTGGGCAGATGGCCTAGTATGAACCTATGAACCTATGAACCTATGATATTGGGACCAAGGCAGATACTGGACAGGATTTGCCATAGTTCCAGAGAATCCACAATTGGGTTCTCCTGAACTAATCAAGTTACCAGGGCATATCTCAGCTCAAAGAGCTGAACTAGAGGCAGTGCTGTATGTGCTAAAGTATTACAATCCTGTTAACATTTTTTTCAGATAGTGCTTACATAGTAAATTCTTTAAGACTGCATATGGAAACCTGGGTAAGGCAAGGATTTGTGGATAGTGTAGGTAAACCACTATAGCATGCTGAAGTATTAAAAGACATATATAAATTTATAAAAATGTCAAAACACAGTATAGCATCTTAAAAGTAAAAGCACATCAAAAGCCAACCAGTGAACCTTACAGGTTAAATGTGTTAGCTGATACTTTGGCAAAACAAGCAGCACAAAACGGAAAAGATTTTCTAGAATATGAGTATGCCAGTATAGAAGTCAGTGTCTTAAAAAAGTTGGATGAACAGTCAATAGAAAAGATCTTGTAAATATATAAAAACAGGGCTTAAAAGAAGAAACTGATCAATGCAGATTATCAGGTATACCACCAAATGAGTACTATGCATACACCACTTCCAAAGGGTTACAGTTGCCATATGTACCATTTCTGTTGGCACGCCAGTTGGTCAAGTTAAATCACCAAATACTGGGCCATATAGGAACTGATAAGTTATGGACAGTTGTAAAAGAAAAGTATTGGAACCCAAATTTAAAAAAAGTCTGCAAGATGATTGTAAAATAATGTTTAATCTGTCTGCAGATGGATGCTAAAAGCAAAAATCCTCAGTTACATCGAGTACAGCCAGTGGATGGGCCATGGTATGCAGTTCAAATAGATTATGCAAGTCCATTACCAACAACAAAGGGAGATTGCAGGTATCTACTAGTAGTAGTGGAAGTCTTTTCAAAATGGGTAGAAGCAATTCCTACCAAAACCATGACAGCAAAGGCAACAGCAGAAGCCTTATAGAAAATATTTTCTGTCATTGGGGATGGCCACAGGTCATAGAGTCAAACAATGGCCCACAGTTTATTAGTGATCTCATTAAACAAATGTGTAATTTGTTAGGCATACAGCAAAGGTTTCATGTACTATACCATCCACAATCTAATGCCATTGTAGAACGTATGAATTGGACGTTAAAAGAACTTCTGAAAAAGGCATGCTTGGAAAAGGGCAATACATGGGTACATCATTTACCTGGTATTTTAATGGGTATTCGAGCAACACCAAACAGCAAATCAGGTATTTCCCCATATAAAATAATGACAGGCTGTAAAATGCCTATACAATTACCATTTGACCCAGATTTGCCTAATGGTAGGCCCATGTTAGAAATCAGCAAACATCAGGAATGACTAAAGCAACTTACTAGTGTATGTGACTATAATGCAAGGGAGCAAGCCTTTCATCTATGGAAAAAGGTGCCAATATTACCAGCTGAAAAAAACCTTCCTTGTGGAACCAAAGTACTGGTAAAAGCATTCCCAAATCTGTTGTCCAAGGGTCCCAGTGATTGTGGGAAACTAGAAAGCCCAGTAGGGGTAGGAAGTGATCAGGACTATATACAATCTTTTCAAAAACAATATCATATTCCTAGGGAAGCAGAAGAACACATGGACAAATGTATTGCAGAATGGGAAAAAGAAGGCATTATACAAAAGGACAACAGTCCTACAAATTCACCAATCTGGCCAGTTAAGAAAAAAGATGGTAGTTATTTATTTATTATTTTATTTATTTTACATTTGTTAACCGGGATGGTCCGACTGGATACATGTCCTTTTTCAGCGGAGGCCCGGGGAGAAAAGCTCCAACAGAGTTACATTGATAATTAGGTACAGTAAATGAGCTGAAAGTACTTAACAAAAACATAGGCTATTTACATACAAGTACAAGACTGCCATTACTATTTCTGAGATTACTACAAATGTAACATTAATAACATATTAGCAAGGACGGTAGGCAGTATAATGACATAGAGTTAGACAGGATACATATTTCTTTATCACAGTATACAAAGTACTTATCATCTTAGCTAGCTGTTTATGTTTTAGTTAATGGCACAGAGCTAGTCTGGGTTTGAGCAAGGACATAGCCAGTGTGACTTGAAGTGGAGTTTTAGACTATTTTTGAATTGACTTAGAGAAGTTGCAAGCATGATGTTATTTGGGAGAGAGTTCCATATTTTACCAGTGGTGTTGGCAAATAGCGTCACCACCTAGGTTGAGAGATTTAGTTGTTTGGACAAGGAGTCTGTTTGCTGAGCGAAGGCAGCTTAGATTGGAGTAGGGAGTCATTAAGTTTTTTAGTGCTGGGGTATTCTCAGGTTGTTTAAGGATTTTGAAGGCCTCTATGAGTTGGGACTGGTGAAGAAGGTGTGGGAATTCTATCCATCCAAGGTTTTTCAGGTTAGTACAGTGGTGTGTTCTGTAGGGTAGGCCTGTAACGAACCTGGCATTGTGATTATAGCAGGATGAGAGCTTGGCCAGATCAGATTTGTTAAGGTGAGTGAGAACAGGAGAGGCATATAGTAGGGTAGAGAGAAGGTGTGAATGGGCTGTGGCTGCCCTGGCATTCGGGGTAAGGAAGGCTTTAATTCTATATAGGGTCCCAAGTTTCTTGTTGACTGACTTAATGGCTTGGTTGATATGTATATCAAATCTGAGTTTATTGTCAATGTTTACTCCTAATAGCTTTGTATAGGTGTCTGGGGAGATGATGGTCCCATTATTGGATTTTATAGTGAAGTTTTCAGTCGGAGATCTATTGGCTGGGTAGAAGAGAAGTAACTTGGTTTTGTTTGGATTTAAGATCAGGAGATGGTTGGCAAGCCAGTTTTCGACTTTGGTGAAGCTATGTTGGGTGGTAGTTAGTAGATTTGCAAGAGAGGCATTGGAACATATTATAGTCGAGTCATCTGCATATTGAATGCAGGTGGCTTCGGGATGACTGTTTGGATGTCGTTTATGAAGACTGAAAAGAGGAGAGGTCCTACTATGGAACCTTGAGGAACTCCTATGGTATTTGGTAGTAGGCAGGAGAGCTTGTTTTGCCACATTACTGCTTGTTGTCTCCCAGTGAGGTAAGCTTGAAACCAGTCAAGGGCTGGAGTATCTAGATACAGGGTTTTAAAGTATATAGAAGTAACTGATGGTTTACCATATCAAGGCTTCGATAGGTCCAGGAAGAGAGTGGAGGATATTTTTATTATTCGGTTAAGATTAATGTTTTCAGTAAAAGAGAGGAGGGCAGTGGTTGTACTATGATGGGGTCTGAATCCATGTTGAGAGTCTGTGAGTAGTTTATTTTGGGTTAGATAGAGCATTAGTTGGTTGTGCATGCACTTTTCCATAATTTTGGCAAGTGGTGATAGTATGGCTATAGGTCTATAGTTGGATAGTTCTGTGGATGAACCTCCTTTGTGGAGTGGAATAACATAGGATATTTTCCAAATTGAGGGGATTGAGGCCTCGGTTATGGTTCTGTTAATTAGGATTGAGATAGGGTAGGCTACGACATCTGCAGCAATTTGCAGGTATTCAGCCAGCAGAAGATCGGCTGAAAGGGTGGTTGGCTTCAGTTTTTTCAAAAGGGATCTGATAAAGGATGTGGACAGTGGCTGGAAGTTAAAAGAGAGTGGTGAGTCGGTTTGTCATTATCGTCATATGTTGTTGTTATCGTCTTGTTATTGATTTACGGAAGGTTAATCAATATACTACTCATAGAGCACATTTGATTCCAGGAGTCCCAGAGTTGGCTGCACATATTAAGCCACAAAGTAAGTGGTTTACAGCAATAGCTTTAGCAAATGTCTTTTTTGCAGTACCACTCAGGAAAAAAGACTGGCCAAGATTTGCCTTTACATTTAAAAACCAGCAATGTGTCATGACAAGGTTACCACAAGGATTTCAAAACAGTCCATTTTATTTTCATCAGACAGTAGGATCCATTCTACAACATCTGGAAAAGGATGATTCAGTAATACATTACATTGATGATATTTTAATTCAGTCAAAAACAGTAGAGGAGCATGTACAGCTCCTTAAGAGAGTTTTTCATACTCTACAGCAAGCAGGATTTAAGGTTAAAAGTGAAAAAAAATCAGTTTATGTCACAAGACGTCAAGTTTCTAGGTACTATTATAAAACCTACAGGAATATCTCCTTGCCCTATATGTGTACAAGGCATTTTAAAAATGGAAAAGCCACTGACTATAGCAGACTAACATAAATTGATGGGAATCATGAATTATAATAGGGAATTTATAGAGGATTATGCAGCCGTGGCTGCTCCCCTATACAAAATGTTACAGGAACAAAAGAACTTCACCTTTTTAGAGTAGGGATCTCATGAAGAGGAGGCATTTTCACAAATAAAAGTAAAACTAGCACAAGCTACAGGATTAATAGTACCCACACCAAAGTTATGGTTTGTACTACATGCAGCAGCAGGGAAAATACTCTGTCTGTGGTACTACTACAGGAATGGCCACATGGTAGCAACAACAGAATGGAAAAAAAACATTATGGCCAGTCACTTTCTTTAGCAGGAAGATGACTCTAGTGGAACTGGGCTACCATCCATGTATACAGCAATTATTAGCAGTTTACTGGGGTATTAAACAAACTGAATATTTGACCATATTTTCCAGCATTATAGTACAAACACCACATCAAGTAGTAAAAGCTCTGATAGACAACTTTGAAATGAATAAAATTACAGATGGAATTAGACAGGCAGTCTTTGCAAAATGGATGGAACTTTTTGGAATGAAAACTGTACTATACAGACAGGGCACAAATACTATTTGTCAAACCTCATGGGATATGAAGGAAAACAACATAACTGTTTAGAAAAGATAATGTCACCTGATGTGCAATGTTTAGCATCTGATTTTGATCACTTTACGCCATCCATATTTGCAGATGGAGCATGATATTGGGACCAAGGCAGATACTGGACAGGATTTGCCATAGTTCCAGAGAATCCACAATTGGGTTCTCCTGAACTAATCAAGTTACCAGGGAATATCTCAGCTCAAAGAGCTGAACTAGAGGCAGTACTGTATGTGCTAAAGTATTACAATCCTGTTAACATTTTTTTCAGATAGTGCTTACATAGTAAATTCTTTAAGATTGCATATGGAAACCTGTTTAAGGCAAGGATTTGTGGATAGTGTAGGTAAACCACTATAGCATGCTGAAGTATTAAAATACATATATAAATTTAGAACAATGTCAAAACAACAAGGACAGTATAGCATCTTAAAAGTAAAAGCACATCAAAAGCCAACCATTGAACCTTACAGGTTAGATGTGTTAGCTGATACTTTGGCAAAACAAGCAGCACAAAATGGAAAATAACTTCTAGAATATGAGTATGCCAGTATAGAAGTCAGTGTCTTAAAAAAGTTAGATGTACAGTCAATAGAAAAGACCTTGTAAATATATAAAAATAGGGCTTAAAAGAAGAAACTGATCAATACAGATTATCAGGTATACCACCAAATGAGTACTATGCATACACCACTTCCAAAGGGTTACAGTTGCCATATGTACTATTTCTGTTGGCACACCAGTTGGTCAAGTTAAATCCTTAAATACTGGGCCATATAGGAACTAATAAGTTATGGACAGTTGTAAAAGAAAAGTATTGGAACCCAAATTTAAAAAAGGTCTGCAAGCTAATTGTAAAAGAATGTTTAATCTGTCTGCAGGTGAATGCTAAAATCAAAAAGTCTCAGTTACATCGAGTACAGCCAGCGGATGGGCCATGGTATGCAGTTCAAATAGATTATGCAAGTCCATTACCAACAACAAAGGGAGATTGCAGGTATCTACTAGTAGTAGTGGACGTCTTTTCAAAATGGGTAGAAGCAATTCCTACCAAAACCATGACAGCAAAGGCAACAGCAGAAGCCTTATGGAAAAATATTTTCTGTCATTGGGGATGGCCACAGGTCATAGAGTCAAACAATGGCCCACAGTTTATTAGTGATCTCATTAAACAAATGTGTAATTTGTTAGGCATACAGCAAAGGTTTCATGTACTATACCATCCACAATCTAATGCCATTGTATAACGTATGAATTGGACGTTAAAAGAACTTCTGAAAAAGGCATGCTTGGAAAAGGGCAATACATGGGTACATCATTTGCCTGGTATTTTAATGGGTATTCGAGCAACACCAAACAGCAAATCAGGTATTTCCCCATATAAAATAATGACAGGCTGTAAAATGCCTATACAATTACCATTTGACCCATATTTACCTAATGGTAGACCCATGTTAGAAATCAGCAAACATCAGGAATGACTAAAACAACTTACTAGTATATGTGACTGTAATGCAAAGGAGCAAGCCTTTCATCTATGGAAAAAGGTGCCAATATTACCAGCTGAAGAAAACATTCCTTGTGGAACCAAAGTACTGGTAAAAACATTCCAAATGGAAGGATCATGGGCTAGCAGTTGGTAAGGCCCTTTTGAAGTAGTGGAACAAACTGGACCATTAGTGTACAAAATCAAAGGAAAAAAGAAAAACAGAACAGTGTTAGTGCATAATGATCAACTAAGAATTATCAAAAATAGTGAGTAATGTAAATCCGATTAAATGTATTCTCTTGTAGGTTTCCATCAGAGAAAACCATAATGAAATTGACATGGTTTAAAGTGCATCCTTTTGGAAATCCAGTTTCGGATGACCAAAGGCAAAATGATTCAGCAATGGAATTTCTATTTAAAGAATGTTTTTTAAATTGATAATAGCTATCATGCTAACTATTATTGTACTAAATTATACTTACAACCTATTGATTAAACTGTAAAGTTACATAAGATAGAGAGAATAAAGAAATGTGGAAAAATGAACAAGAATGGTCACCATCTTTTAACACTTTTGTTTGGCAAGACAATGTTGGTATGCAAAAAACATGAATGTTTCTAATTGTTAGGTATGTAGTTTAATACCAAACATAACAGGGGTAATGCCTCTAATTCCTATTCCACTAAATTCTCTTAGTAGTTGGAGGGTATTAATAAATGAAACAGGAGATCAAGTCATAAATGTACAATTATGTAAAGCAAAAGTACAGTTATCTGCTATAGTGCAGGAGATCACGTTTTCAACAAAATGGAACTGTTCCAGTGGGTAATAGCAGTTGTATTCAAACAATTGAAATGATAAATTTTCACAACCACATACCATTATGTGGAGTATTTTCTTATGGTTTTCCTATTTTAGTACCAGTTAAGGGTCAGTTAATATTAAGTGACACAGCAGTATTTCATTTTTCACAAAATGATAAAAATGAGTGTAAAAACAATATTACATGTTGGTGAAGTAAAACAGGTAAAAACTTTACAGTTGTACATGATAAAACTCCTACTATGGGGCAAGTAAATGGCAGTCTGGTAAATACCAGTGTTGCTCTATCAGATGGATTATATTACATCTGTGGTAAATATGCTTATAAATGTTTACCAAAGGGTTGGGATGCCACCTGTTATATAGGATTAGAGGTTCCAGCAATGCATCATGTAAAAAAGTTATCAAAAGGAAGAATTAGAAATGCAAAAACAGAAGGGATATATCACCTATGATTGAAAGTCCAGGAAATTCAGTAGACACCTTAGATACATCATGTATATATCATCATAATCTTGATATTAAATTAAAAGATATGGAATTAGAAAATTACGTAATCTCTGGAGCAGGTATTTGTCCTTGGAATGGGGCTGCAAAAGCCATCTGGGAGCTGAGAAAACTATCTAAACTAGTTGAGGTATTGGAAATGCCACTTTCAATGCAGTCCTTGATATTACTGTCGAAATTACAGCTATACAAACTATGGTTTTACAAAATTAAATGGCATTAGATTACATATTAGCATCCCAAGGGGGTATATGTGCTTTAATAGGAGAACAATGCTGTACATTTATTCCAGACAAAACAGAATCTGTAAAAGCACATTTAGAAGTGATTGCACAAGTGTCTCAACATACTAGAAAAAACTGGAATGATGACTGGAGTGAATGGTTTAGTAATCTATTTACAGGATGGACAGGAAAAATCACTGTATTTTTAATTTCTTTTATTGTTATTGTAGTGCTTGGTTGCATATTATTTACATGTATTAAAGTCTGCTTAACAAAAGCTAGTCAAGTTACTGTTGTTAATTGTCATAATGAAAAGCTATTATCAAATAATGCTGAATTTATTTCTCTGGTTAAAAATAAAAGAATGAATTGTTAGAGCATGCTCAACAATATACTAAGGTTGAAAGTAACCTTGCTGCAAGTATGCAACATAAATAAAGTATAAGATAAAGCTTGCTTAAATGTAAAAATAGAGTTTAGCAATATGTGATTAGCACCCATACTAAATGACTGTGACTTGGAAAATAAGGAATCTTTTGAATGGAAATATTTCCTTGCAGACTTAAAAACAGGATGGATGCATTTCATTGTCAGTGAGAACAAACATGTAAAATCTGTTTTTTTAAAGAATGGACAACATGACGTGTTTCTATCATATGACACTGTTACAATGTGTTTCCTTAAAAACATGCTTTTCTGCATTTATCAGCATTTGCACAAGAACAGATGTTCTTATACAAAGATCCAAATAGAATACTAAAGACAAAAACAGGAAGTTCACACTGTCAGAAAAGCTGGCCTCTCATAATATCAGCAAAAATGTGACAGGACATTGTAAAACAAGGAAGCTTAAAAATAATATCAAGTCAGCATTTCCGTCAGCATCTGCAACAATCAGTATTGTTTCTACAGGATGAGCAATTCTCTAAAATAGAATATCAAGAGGAAATGTATGTGTGTGCATGACTAAAATTGTATATAAAGATCTGTATTAATCCAGTTGTGTTAGGGGTATAGGTAGGGACACATTTTTCCCGAGGTAAATGTTACAACATCCATGCTGATTGAGAAGTAAAGTAGAACAATAACTAAAAGCTGCAACAATAGTATGTGCAGTTTGTTATAAAAAGCTATTTGTTACAGCTCTGTGTTGGGTGCTGCAAAGTATATTATTTTATCAGTGTACATTCTGTAAGCTTCTGTGTGCAACAAAACTGTAAATGCAACTATAACCAGACTTTGATTTCAGCAGAATCCAGCCAGCAAGACTGAGTGTCTTAATAAGACTTCAAATCCATCACAGTAAGCAGCACCATAGTAACTACAATAACAAAAATTAAATTTACAGGAGGAAAAAAACGAGAAAGAGGTGGAAAAGTCGACAAAATCTGTAGTGTAGGGCAAAGAAAATTATAAATACAATACACAAAGCATGAGGCTGGGTAGAGGATTTACTGCAGGTCTATTTTTATTTAAACTTTAAAGTCACAATCAATGGGTGTATGCCTCCACCTAGAGGTTAGAGGAGTGTGGTGCACTGGAAAAAGAATGTTTGAGACTCGAATCTAGAGAGCAGGAAGAGGAAATAAAAAGTCCATAAAAACAATCGGTGACCTGAAGTTGGAAAGTTGCTACAGCCAGCGAGAATGTAAGCAGTTTAGAACTTTCTTATTTCAAAAATTGCAAAGGTATACATATGGAATTATTAGAGGGAAAAATGAGAAAGGTGGAAATTTCTACAGAACATGTAGTGTAGGGCAGCAATAATTATAAATATAATATGTATGTAAAGCATGAGGCTGGTTTTAGGATTTACGGCAGGTCGTTTTTTGTTTTAAACTTTAAAGTCAGAATCAATTGGTGTATTCTCTCACTTAGTGGCAAGTAGAGGGTGGTACACTGGAAGAAGAACATTATCAAGTCTCGAATCTACAGAGCGGGAAAAGTCAAGAAAAGTCCAGAAAAACAATCAGTGATGTGAAGTTGGAAAGGCGACACAGCCAGCGAGTACGTATGCAGTTTAGAACTTTCTTATTTCAGTAATTGCAAAGGTATACATATGGGATTATTGGAGAGAATCATAAAAACAGTACACAATGCATGAGGCTGGTTCGAGAATTTACTGCAGGTCTTTCTTTTTTTAAAAAATACAGTCACAATCAATGGCTGTATGAGAGGATGGTGGTACATTGGAAAAAAAAAGATTTACCGAGACTTGAATCTATAGAGTGAGAAGAGCCAAGAAAAAGTCCAGAAAAACAAACCGTGAACTGACGCTGGAAGGGTGCTATAGCCAGGGAGAAGGCATGCAGTTTAGCACTTATTTATTTCAAAAATTGCAAAGGTATACATATGGGACTATTTGACTGAAAAAACAAAAAAGAGGTGGAAAAGTCCAGAGAAAATGTAGTGTAGGGCAGAGAGAATTATAAATACAATAAGTAAGGCATGAGGCTGGTTATATGATTTACTGCAGGTCTATTTTGTTTTAAACTTTACAGTCACAATGACCGGGAGAAGGTATGCAGTTTCAAACTTTCTTATTTAAAAAATTGCAAAGGTATACATACAGGAGTATTGGAGGGAAAAAATAAGAAAGAGGTGGAAATGTCAGCAGAATCTGTAGTGTAGGGCAAAGAGAATTCTAAATACAATATGCAAGGCATGAGGCTGGTTAGAGGATTTACTACAGATCTTTTTTGTTTTAAACTTTACAGTCACAATCAAAAGGTGTATGCCTCCAACTAGTGGTGAGAGGAGGGTGGTGCACTGGGAGAAGAAAGTTTGTCGAGACTCACATCTACAGAGTGGGAAGAGCCAAGAATAAGTCCAGAAAAACAATCAGTGACCTGAAGTTAGAAAGGTGTTGCAGCTAGGGTGAATGTATGCAGTTTAGACCTTTCTTATTTCAGTAACTGCAAAGGTATACATATGGGATTATTGGAGGGAAAAAATAAGAAAGAGGCGGAAAAGTCCACAGAATCTGTAGTGTAGGGCAAAGAGAATTCTAAATACAATACGCAAGGCATGAGGCTGGTTAGAGGATTTACTGCAGGTCTATTTTGTTTTAAACTTTACAGTCTCAACAAATGGGTGTATGCTCCCACCTAGTGGTGGGATGAGGGTGATACACTGGAAGAAGAAGGTTCATCAAGTCTCGACTCTACAGAGCTGGAAGAGCCAAGAAAAAGTCGAGAAAAACAATTAGTGGCCTGAAGTTGGAAAGATGCTGCAGCCACTGAGAAGGTATGCAGTTTAGAATTTTCTTATTTCAAAAATTGCCAAAGTATACATATGGAATTATTTGCAGAAAAAAATGAGAAAGAAGTGAAAAGTCCAAAGAATCTGTAGTGTAGGGCAGAGAAAATTAGAACTACAATACGTAAGGCATGAGGCTGGTTAGAAGATTTAGAGCAGGTCTTTTTTGTTTTAAATTTTGCAGTCCCAATCAATGTGTGCAAGAGGGTAATACACTGGAAGAAGAGGGTTCGTCAAGATGGATTCTTCAGAGCGGGAATAGCCAAGAAAAAGATCAGAAAAACAATTAGTGACCTGAAGTTGGAAAGCTGCAACAGCTAGGGAGAAATTATGCAGTTTAGAACTTTCTTATTTCAAAAATTGCAAAGGAAAAATATGGGATTATTGGAGGAAAAAAATGAGAAAGAGGTGGAAAAGTCCACAGCATCTGTGGTGTAGGGTACAGGGAATTATAAATACAATACAGAACGCATAAGGCTGGTTAGAGAATTTACTGCAGGTCTTTTTTATTTAAACTTTACAGTCACAATCAATGGGTGTATGTTCCCACCTACTGGGTAGATTAGGGTGGTACACTTTAAGAAGAAGTTTCATCGAGACTCGAATCTACAGAGCAGGAGGAAACAAGAAAATGTTCATAAAAACAATCAGTGACCTGAATTTGGTAAGGTGCTACAGCCAGGGAGATGACATTCAGTTTCAAACTTACTTATTTCAAAAATTGCAAAGGTATACATATGGGATTACTGGAGGAAAAAAATGATAAACTGGAGGAAAAATCCACAGAATCTGTAGTGTAGGGCAGAGAGAATTATAAATACAATACTTAAGGCTTGACACTGTTTAGAGGATTTAGTGCAGTTCTTTTTGGTTTTAAACTTTGCAGCCACATTCAATGTGTGTATGCTGCCACCTAGTGGTGAAAGGAGGGTGGTACACTGGAAGAAGATGGATCGTCAAGACTCAAATTTACAGAGCAGGAAGAGCCAAGAAAAAGTCAAGAAAAACAATCATTGACCTGAAGTTGGAAAGGTGCTACAGCGAGGGGGAAGGTATGCAGTTTAGAACTTTCTTATTTCAGAAATTGCAAAGGTATAAAGGTATACATATGGGATTATTGGAGGGAAAAATGAGAAAGAGGTTTAAAAGTAGAAAGAATCTGTAGTGTAGTTGCGCGACAATTATAAATACAATACGCAAGGCATGAGGGTGGTTAGAGGATTTTCTCCAGGTCTTTTTTGTTAAAACTTTACACTCACAATTAATGGGTGTATGCTGCCAACTAGTGGTGAGAGGAGGGAGGTACGCTTAAAGAAGAAGGTTCATTGAGAATCAAATCTACAGAGTGGGAAGAGCCAAGAAAAACTCCAGAAAAACAATCAGTGACCTGAACTTGGATAGGTGCTGCAGTCAGTGAGAAGGTATGCAGTTTAGAACTTTCTTATTTTAATAATTGCAAAGGTATACATATGAGATTATTGGAGGGAAAAAATGAGAAAGAGGTGGAGAAGTCCACAGAATCTGTAGTGTAGGGTAGTGAAAATTATAAATACATTACGCAAGGCATGAGCCTGGTTAGAGGATTTACTGCAGATCTTTTTTGTTTTAAACTTTACAGTCACAATCAATGGGTGTATGCCTCCAACTTGTGACAGGAGGGTGGTGCACTGGGAGAAAAAAGTTCGTCGAGACTCATGTCTACAGAGTGGGAAAAACCAAGAATAAGTCCAGAAAAACAATTAGTGACCTGAAGTTGGAAAAATGCTACAGCCAGGGTGAAGGTATGCAGTTTAGAATGTTCTTATTTCAAAAATTTCAAAGGTATACATATGGGATTATTGGAGGGGAAAATGAGAAAGAGGTGGAAAAGTCCATTGAATCTGTAGAGTAGGGCAGAGAGAATTATAAATAAAATACACAAGGCATGAGGCTGGTTAGAGGATTTACTGCAGATCTTTTTTGCTTTAAACTTTACAGTCACAATCAAAAGGTGTATGCCTCCAACTAGTGGCGAGAGGAGGGTTGTGTACTGAGAAAAGAAAGTTCATCAAGACTCGCATCTACAGAGTGGGAAGAGTCAAGAATAAGTCCAGAAAAACAATCAGTGACCTGAAGTTGAATAAGTGCTACAGCCAGGTATGCAGTTTAAAACTTTCTTATTTCAAAAATTGTGAAGGTATACATATGTGATTATTGGAGGGAAAAATGAGAAAGAGGTGGAAAAGTCCAGAGAATATGCAGTGTAGGGCAGAGAGAATTTCTAAATATAATACGTCAGGCATGAGGCTGGTTTTAGGATTTACTGCAGTTCATTTTTGTTTTAAACTTTACAGTCACAATGAATAGGTGTATGTTGCAATCTAATGGTAAGAGGAGGGTGGTAACCTGGAAGAAGTAGGTTCATCGAGACTTGAATCTACAGAGCGGGAAGAGCCAAGAAAATGTCCAAAAAAAATTAGTGACCTGAAGTTGGAAAGGTGCTACAGCCAGGAAGAAGGTATGCAGTTTAGAACTTTCTTATTTCAAAAATTGCAAAGGATAAATATGGGATTATTGGAGGAAAAAAATGAGAAAGAGGTGGAAAAGTCCACAGAATCTGTGGCGTGGGGTAGAGGGAATTATAAATACAATAAAGAACACATAAGGCGGGTTAGAGAATTTACTGCAGGTCTTTTTTTTTAAACTTTACAGTCACAATCAATGGGTGTATGCTCCCACCTACTGGTGACATTAGGGTGGTACACTTTAAGAAGAAGTTTCATTGAATCTACAGAGCGGGAGGAGACAAGAAAATGTCCAGAAAAACAATCAGTGACCTGAATTCAGAAAGGTGCTACAGCTAGGGAGATGATATGCAGTTTAGAACTTAATTATTTCAAAAATTGCAAAGGTATACATATGGGATTATTGGAGGGAAAAAAATTATAAACAGGAGGAAAAATCCACAGAATCTGTAGTGTAGGGCAGAGAGAATTATAAATACAATACTTAAGGCATGACACTGGTTAGAGGATTTAGTGCAGTTCTTTTTGGTTTTAAACTTTACAGTCACAATCAATGGGTGTATGCTGCCACCTAGTGGTGAAAGGAGGGTGGTACACTGGAAGAAGATGGATTGTCAAGATTCAAATTTACAGAGCAGAAGAGCCAAGAAAAAGTCAAGAAAAACAATCAGTGACCTGAAGTTGGGAAGGTGCTACAGCCAGGGGAAAGGTATGCAGTTTAGAACTTTCTTAGTTCAGAAATTGCAAAGGTATACATAAGGGATTATTGGAGGGAAAAATTGAGAAAGAGATGGAAAAGTCCAAAGAATCTGTAGTGTATGGCAGAGACAATTATAAATACAATACCAAGGCATGAGGGTGGTTAGAAGATTTACTCCAGGTTTTTTTTGTTTTAAACTTTACAGTCACAATCAATGGGATCCCACATAGAGGCGAGAGTAGGGTAGTAGAATGGTAGAAGGTGGTTGTTGAGTCTCAAATCTGCAGAGCGGGAAGACTGAAGAAAAAGTCCGAAAAACAATCAGTGACCTGAAGTTGGAAAGTTGGCACAGTCAGATGAATGTATGCAGTTTAGAAATTTTTATTTCAAAAATTTCAAAGGTATACATATGGGATTATTGGAGGTAAAAATGAGAAAGCGATGGAAAAGTCCACAGAATATGCAGTGTAGGGCAGAGAGAATTTCTAAATATAATACTTCAGGCATGAGGCAGGCTTTAGGATTTTCTGCAGTTCTTTTTTGTTTTAAACTTTACAGTCACAATGAATAGGTGTATGTTGCCATCTAATGGTGAGTGGAGGGTGGTAAACTGGAAGAAGTAGGTTCATCAAGACTTGAATGTACAGAGAGGAAAAAGCCAAGAAAATGTCCGTAAAAAATTAGTGACCTGAAGTTGGAAAGGTGCTACAGCCAGGAAGAAGGTATGCAGTTTAGAACTTTCTTATTTCAAAAATTGCAAAGGATAAGTATGGGATTATTGGAGGAAAAAATGAGAAAGAGGTGGAAAAGTCCACAGAATCTGTGGTGTAGGGCAGAGGGAATTATAAATACAATACAGAACGCATAAGGCTGGTTAGAGAATTTACTGCAGGTCTTTTTTTTTAAACTTTACAGTCACAATCAATGGGTGTATGCTCCCACCTACTGGTGAAATTAGGGTGGTACACTTTAAGAAGAAGTTTCATCGAGACTCGAATCTACAGAGCGGGAGGAGACAAGAAAATGTCCAGAAAAACAATCAGTGACCTGAGTTCGGAAAGGTGCTACAGCTAGGGAGATGATATGCAGTTTAGAACTTAATTATTTCAAAAATTGCAAAGGTATACATATGGGATTATTGGAGGGAAAAAATTATAAACAGGAGGAAAAATCCACAGAATCTGTAGTGTAGGGCAGAGAGAATTATAAATACAATACTTAAGGCATGCCATTGGTTAGAGGATTTAGTGCAGTTCTTTTTGGTTTTAAACTTTACAGTCACAATCAATGGATGTATATTGCCACCTAGTGGTGAAAGGAGGGTGGTACACTGGAAGAAGATGGATCATCAAGACTCGAATTTACAGAGCAGGAAGAGCCAAGAAAAAGTCAAGAAAAACAATCATTGACCTGAAGTTGGAAATGTGCTACAGCCAGGAGGAAGGTATGCAGTTTAGAACTTTCTTATTTCAGAAATTGCAAAGGTATACATATGGGATTATTGGAGGGAAAAAAATGAGAAAGAGGTGGAAAAGTCCAAAGAATCTGTAGTGTATGGCAGAGACAATTATAAATACAATACGCAAGGCATGAGGGTGGTTAGAAGATTTACTCCAGGTCTTTTTTGTTTTAAACTTTACAGTCACAATCGATGGGTGTATGATCCCACATAGAGGCGAGAGTAGGGTGGTAGAATGCTAGAAGGTGGCTGTCGAGTATCAAATCTGCAGAGCGGGAAGAGTGAAGAAAAAGTCCGAAAAACAATCAGTGACCTGAAGTTGGAAGGGTGACACAGTCAGATGAATGTATGCAGTTTAGAACTTTCTTATTTCAAAAATTTCAAAGGTATACATATGGGATTATTTGAGGAAAAAAATGAGAAACAGGTAGAAATGTCCACAGAATCTGTAGTGTAGGGCAGAGAGAGAATTATAAATACAATACGTAAGGCATGAGGCTGCTTAGAGAATTTACTGCAGGTCTTTTTTGTTTGAAACTTTACACTCACAATTAATGGGTGTATGCTGCCAACTAGTGGTGAGAGGAGGGTGGTATGCTTGAAGAAGAAGGTTCATCGAGACTCAAATCTACAGAGTGGGAAGAGCCAAGAAAAACTCCAGAAAAACAATCAGTGACCTGAACTTGGAAAGGTGCTGCAGTCACTGAGAAGGTATGCAGTTTAGAATTTTCTTATTTTAAAAATTGCAAAGATATTCATATGAGATTATTGGTGGGAAAAATGAGAAAGAGGTGGAGAAGTCCACAGAATCTGTAGTGTAGGGCAGTGAGAATTATAAATACATTACACAAGGCATGGGCCTGGTTAGAGGATTTACTGCAGATCTTTTTTGTTTTAAACTTTACAGTCACAATCAATGGGTGTATGTCTCCAACTTGTGGTGAGAGGATGGGTGGTGCACTGGGAGACAAAAGTTCATTGAGACTCGTGTCTATGGAGTGGGAAGAGCCAAGAATAAGTCCAGAAAAACAATTAGTGACCTGAAGTTGGAAAAATGCTACAGCCAGGGTGAAGGTATGCAGTTTAGAACTTTCTTATTTCAAAAAATTCAAAGGTATACATTTGGGATTTGTGGAGGGAAAAAATGAGAAAGAGGTGGAAAAGTCCAGAGAATCTGTAGTGTCGGGTAGAGAGAATTATAAATAAAATACACAAGGCATGAGGCTGGTTAGAGGATTTACTGCAGATCTTTTTTGCTTTAAACTTTACAGTCACAATCAAAGGGTGTATGCCTCCATCTAGTGGTGAGAGGAGGTTGGTGCACTAGGAGAAGAAAGTTCATCGAGACTAGGATCTATGAGTGGGAAGAGCAGAGAATAAATCCAGAAAAACAATCAGTGAGCTGAAGTTGAAAAAGTGCTACAGCCAGGGTAAAGGTATGCATTTTAAAACTTTCTTATTTCAAAAATTGCAAAGGTATACATATGGGATTATTGGAGGGAAAAATGAGAAAAAGTTGTAAATGTCCAGAGAATATGCAGTGAAGGGCATAGAGAATTTCTAAATATAATACGTCAGGCATGAGGCAGGCTTTAGGATTTACTGCAGTTCTTCTTTGTTTCAAACTTTACAGTCACAATGAATAGGTGTATGTTACCATCTAATGGTAAGAGGAGGGTGGTAAACTGGAAGAAGTCGTTTCATCGAGACTTGAATCTACAGAGAGGGAAGAGCCAAGAAAATGTCCAAAAAAAAATTAGTGACCTGAATTTGGAATGGTGCTACAGCCAGAAAGAAGGTATGTAGTTTAGAACTTTCTTATTTCAAAAATTGCAAAGGATAAGTATGGGATTATTGGAGGGAAAAAATGAGAAAGAGTTGGAAAAGTCCACAGTATCTGTGGTGTAGGGCAGAGGGAATTATAAATACAATAAGAACGCATAAGGCTGGTTAGAGAATTTACTGCAGGTCTTTTTTTTAAACTTTACAGTCCCAATCAATGGGTGTATGCTCCCACCTACTGGTGAAATTATGGTGGTACACTTTAAGAAGTAGTTTCTTCGAGACTTGAATCTACAGAGTGGGAGGAGACGAGAAAATATCCTGAAAAAAATCAGTGACCTGAGTTTGGAAAGGTGCCACAGCTAGGGAGATGATATGTAATTTAGAACTTAATTATTTCAAAAATTGCAAAGGTATACATATGGGATTATTGGAGGGAAAAAATTATAAACAGGAGGAAAAATCCACAGAATCTGTAGTGTAGGGCAGAGAGAATTATAAATCCAATACTTAAGGCATGACAGTTAGAGGATTTAGTGCAGTTCTTTTTGGTTTTAAACTTTACAGTCACAATCAATGGGTGTATGCTGCCACCTAGTGGTGAAAGGAGGGTGGTACACTGGAAGAAGATGGATCATCAAGACTCGAATTTACAGAGCAGGAAGAGCCAAGAAAAAGCCAAGAAAAACAATCATTGACCTGAAGTTGGAATGGTGCTACAGCCAGGGCGAAGGTATGCAGTTCATAACTTTCTTATTTTAGAAATTGCAAAGGTATACATATGGGATTATTGGAGGTGGAAAAATGAGAAAGAGGTGGAAAAGTCCAAAGAATCTGTAGTGTAGGGCAGAGACAATTATAAATACAATACGCAAGGCATGAGGGTGGTTAGAGGATTTACTCCAGGTCTTTTTTGTTTTAAACTTTACAATCACAATCAATGGGTATATAACAAAATCACAAAAGCCACAGCAACTAGGAAAATAATCGACAGCGTGTAAAATAAAAAATAATGAAAAGTAGTCACCATAAAACGCTGTCAAAAATGGCAATGTCCAGCTGATACAATCCAAACGGATAAGACGATACTTCTTGATACACACTCACTGCTCTTAATCACTGAAATATGGTCAAAGGCAAGACGCCTCGAGCACTCCTCCTCTGCAGGGAAGTATAAATGTCCAGTCACCAGAATAAATTCCACTTTACTGCTCCAACACAGGAAATTGCAGTCACCAAACTCCGGTTAGGTAAAAACACAGCTTTATTTACAAAAAAGTGAGCGCTTTCGCCGTTAGGCTTTTTCAAACTTTACCATTTTTCGTAAAAAAAACATTTTCCAACTCTTTTCTTCATTTTCAGAGTTGCCATCCCTTATATCAAAAGAAAAATATTATAAAAGGACAAATGGTGAGATTGTCCAGGTTAATCAGCGATGACAACATTTTTGAGTTAGAAATTAATATGTTGTTGGATATGTTGTCAGAAAGAGGGTATCCTAGGGATATCTTAAATAAAACTAAACATGATGTGTCAGAGAAAAGGTTGACACTTTATAGACCTATTCTAAAAGCAGGTTTACCTAAAAGTAACAAAGTTATCCGGACACCTGACGATAGAAAGCATGCAATGATTTTTCCTTATAATTCTTTTAGTACTGACATCAAAAACATCATTAGTGACGTGTGGTGTACTGTACTTACTAAAGATATTATGAATGTGGTTGGTTACAGTCCTTGTTTCATTAATAGTAGGGGTAAGAACATGAAAGAAATGATGGAGTCCAATGAGCACCACAATATTTACAAACATTCTATGATGAGCAAATGTGGCTCTTGTAGTGTGTGTAAATTTATCAACAATGGACCATATGTTGCAGTTAATAACTATGCAAAAACCATCAGAAGTGCAGGTTACTGCAATTGTAATACAAACATGGTCATATATTTAGCTATATGTATGAGCTGTCCAACATTTTATGTTGGAAAGACCATTAGAAAGTTAAGGTTAGGGATTTTAGAGCATAACAGGGATATAAAAAACAAAAGATCAACTAATGCTCTATACACACATAGTTTAGTTTGTAGTAATTTTAAAAAGTTTTTGTTCTTTGTAGTGGGTAGGGTTTCCTATAGTGACAGGGGTGGCGACCACAAGACTTTGCTAGAGGTAAAAGAATGCCTCTGGCAATTGAGATTAAATGCTGCCAAGCCAACTGGCATCAATGAACACATTTCTTTGTCTAGCATTTTGAAATATAGGTCATTTATAATTTAACCAGAATTACATATTTTTTATAAATATTTTAGGGTTACATATTTAATAAGTTTATTTAGAACAGAGGACCACCTAATATATTCTTGTTTTTAATTTTATTACAGATGTTTAACATCATATTGTCACAATTCAATGTATTTTACTATTGTATTTTACTTTAATGTCTAGTTTAGGCTTGGTGTTTTAACGTTAGGTGTACTAAGTAGTTAGTATAATCTTTTAAGGTTATATTTTTTAATAATAGAAATAAAATTATTCAAGGTATGTCCTTTTAAAGTGGGGCAGTAACAACTTTAATATTAATTATTGTGTACTCATTATTATTGGTTATTCTTGGGGGTGTGAGTATTTCAACTGAGTATATTTAGTGCTTGTTTAATTGTATTCATTACTCTGATGATGCCCTTTATTGGGTGAAAGCACTAAGTCTGTGTTGAACCTCATTTTACTTTTGTTGAACTGCACCTATGTTCTCCATTAAAGCTGCTGTTTCAAGGGGGATTCCGGCTTGGTTTATTTAAAGACAATTATAAATACAATACGCAAGGCATGAGGGAGGTTAGAGGATTTACTCCAGGTCTTTTTTGTTTTAAACTTTACAGTCACAATCATTGGGTGTATGATCCCACATAGAGGTGAGAGTCGGGTGCTACACTTGAAGAAGTTTCATCGAGACTCAAATCTACAGATTGCGAAGAGCAAAGAAAAACTCCAGAAAAACAATCAGTGACCTGAACTTGGAAAGGTGCTGCAGCCAGTGAGAAGGTATGCAGTTTAGAACTTTCTTATTTTAAAAATTGCAAAGGTATACATATGGGATTATTGGAGGGAAAAAAATGAGAAAGAGGTGGAAAAGTCCAAAGAATCTGTAGTGTAGGGCAGAGACAATTATAAATACAATACGCAAGGCATGAGGGTGGTTAGAGGATTTACTCCAGGTCTTTTTTGTTTTAAACTTTACAGTCACAATCAATGGGTGTATGATCCCACATAGAGGCGAGAGTAGGGTGGTACAATGGTAGAATGTGGTTGTCGAGTCTCAAATCTGCAGAGCAGGAAGAGTGAAGAAAAAGTCCGAAAAACAATCAGTGACCTGAAGTTGGAAAGGTGACACAGTCAGATGAATGTATGCAGTTTAGAACTTTCTTATTTCAAAAATTTCAAAGGTATACATATGGGATTATTGGAGGGGATAAAATGAGAAAGAGGTGGAAAAGTCCACAGAATCTGTAGTGTAGGGCGGAGAGAATTATAAATAAAATACACAAGGCATGGGTCTGGTTAGAGGATTTACTGCAGATCTTTTTTGCTTTAAACTTTACAGTCACAATCAAAGGGTGTATGCCTCCAACTAGTGGCGAGAGGAGGGTGGTGCACTGGGAGAAGAAAGTTAATCAAGACTCGCATCTACAGAGTGGGAAGAGCCAAGAATAAGTCCAGAAAAACAATCAGTGACCTGAAGTTGAAAAAGTGCTACAGCCAAGGTAAAGGTATGCAGTTTAAAACTTTCTTATTTCAAAAATTGCAAAGGTATACATATGGGATTATTGGAGGGAAAAATGAGAAAGAGGTGGAAAAGTCCACAGAATATGCAGTGTAGGGCAGAGAGAATTTCTAAATATAATACGTCAGGCATGAGGCTGGATTTAGGATTTACTGCAGTTCTTTTTTGATTTAAACTTTACAGTCACAATGAATAGGTGTATCTTGCCATCTAATGCTAAGAGGATGGTGGTAAACTGGAAGAAGTAGGTTCATCGAGACTTGAATCTACAGAGCGGGAAGAGCCAGGAAAATGTCCAAAAAAAATTAGTGACCTGAAGTTGGAACGGTGCTACAGCCAGGAAGAAGGTATGCAGTTTAGAACTTTCTTATTTCAAAAATTGCAAAGGATAAGTATGGGATTATTGGAGGAAAAAAACGAGAAAGAGGTGGAAAAGTCCACAGACTCTGTGGTGTGGGCAGAGGGAATTCTAAATACAATACAGAACGCATAAGGCTGGTTAGAGAATTTACTGCAGGTCTTTTTTTTTAAACTTTACAGTCACAATCAATGGGTCTATGCTCCCACCTACTGGTGAAATTAGGGTGGTAAACATTAAGAAGAAGTTTAATCGAGACTCGAATCTACAGAGCTGGAGGAGACAAGAAAATGTCCATAAAAGCAATCAGTGACCTGAGTTCGGAAAGGTGCTATAGCTAGGGAGATGATATGCAGTTTAGAATTTCAAAAATTGCAGAGGTATACATATGGGATAATTGGAGGGAAAAAAATTATAAACAGTAGGAAAAATCCACAGAATCTGTAGTGTAGGGCAGAGAGAATTATAAATACAATACATAAGGCATGACACTGGTTAGAGGATTTAGTGCAGTTCTTTTTGGTTTTAAACTTTACAGTCACAATCAATGGGTGTATACTGCCACCTAGTGGTGAAAGGAGGGTGGTACACTGGAAGAAGATGGATCATCAAGACTCGAATTTACAGAGCAGGAAGAGCCAAGAAAAAGTCAAGAAAAACAATCATTGACCTGAAGTTGGAAATGTGCTACAGCCAGGAGGAAGGTATGCAGTTTAGAACTTTCTTATTTCAGAAATTGCAAAGGTATACATATGGGATTATTGGAGGGAAAAAAATGAGAAAGAGGTGGAAAAGTCCAAAGAATCTGTAGTGTATGGCAGAGACAATTATAAATACAATACGCAAGGCATGAGGGTGGTTAGAAGATTTACTCCAGGTCTTTTTTGTTTTAAACTTTACAGTCACAATCAGTGTGTGTATGATTCCACATAGAGGTGAGAGGAGGGTGGTATGCTTGAAGAAAAAGGTTCATCGAGACTCAAATCTACAGAGTGGGAAGAGCCAAGAAAAACTCCAGATAAACAATCAGTGACCTGAACTTGGAAAGGTGCTGCAGCCACTGAGAAGGTATGCAGTTTAGAATTTTCTTATTTTAAAAATTGCAAAGGTATACATATGAGATTATTAGAGGGAAAAATGAGAAAAAGGTGGAGAAGTCCACAGAATCTGTAGTGTAGGGCATTGAGAATTATAAATACATTACACAAGGCATGGGCCTGGTTAGAGGATTTACTGCAGATCTTTTTTGTTTTAAACTTTACAGTCACAATCAATGAGTGTATGTCTCCAACTTGTGGCGAGAGGATGGGTGGTGCACTGGGAGAAAAAAGTTCATCAAGACTCATGTCTACGGAGTGGGAAGAGCCAAGAATAAGTCCAGAAAAACTATTAGTGACCTGAAGTTGGAAAAATGCTACAGCCAGGGTAAAGGTATGCAGTTTAGAACTTTCTTATTTCAAAATTTTCAAAGGTATACATATGGGATTATTGGAGGGGAAAAATGAGAAAGAGGTGGAAAAGTCCACAGAATCTGTAGTGTAGGGCAGAGAGAATTATAAATAAAATACACAAGGCATGAGGTTGGTTAGAGGATTTACTGCAGATCTTTATTACTTTAAACTTTACAGTGACAATCAAAGGGTGTATGCCTCCAACTAGTGGTGACAGGAGGGTGGTGCACTAGGAGAAGAAAATTCATCGAAACTCGGATCTATGAGTGGGAATAGCCAAGAATAAGTCCAGAAAAACAATCAGTGACCTGAAGTTGAAAAAGTGCTACAGCCAGGGTAAAGGTATGCAGTTTAAAACTTTCTTATTTCAAAAATTGCAAAGGTATACATATGGGATTATTGGAGGGAAAAATGAGAAAGAGGTGGAGAAGTCCACAGAATCTGTAGTGTAGGGTAGTGAGAATTATAAATACATTACGCAAGGCTTGAGCCTGGTTAGAGGATTTACTGCAGATCTTTTTTGTTTGAAAATTTACAGTCACAATCAATGGGTGTATGCCTCCAACTTGTGGCGAGAGGTGGCTGGTGCTCTGGGAGAAAAAGATTCATTGAGACTCGTGTCTATTGAGTGGGAAGAGCCAAGAATAAGTCCAGAAAAACAATTAGTGACCTGAATTTGGAAAAATGCTACAGCCAGGGTGAAGGTATGCAGTTTAGAACGTTCTTATTTCAAAAGTTTCAAAGGTATACATACAGGATTATTGAAAGGGATAAATGAGAAAGAGGTGGAAAAGTCCACAGAATCTGTAGTGTAGGGCGGAGAGAATTATAAATAAAATACACAAGGCATGGGTCTGGTTAGAGAATTTACTGCAGATCTTTTTTGCTTTAACCTTTACATTCACAATCAAAGGGTGTATGCCTCCAACTAGTGGCGAGAGGAGGGTGGTGCACTGGGAGAAGAAAGTTAATCAAGACTCGCATCTACAGAGTGGGAAGAGCCAAGAATAAGTCCAGAAAAACAATCAGTGACCTGAAGTTGAAAAAGTGCTACAGCCAAGGTAAAGGAATGCAGTTTAAAATGTTCTTATTTCAAAAATTGCAAAGGTATACATATGGGATTATTGGAGGGAAAAATGAGAAAGAGGTGGAAAAGTCCACAGAGTATGCAGTGTAGGGCAGAGAGAATTTCTAAATATAATACGTCAGGCATGAAGCTGGCTTTAGGATTTATTGCAGTTCTTTTTTGTTTTAAACTTTACAGTCACAATGAATAGTTGTATGTTGCCATCTAATGCTAAGAGGAGGGTGGTAAACTGGAAGAAGTAGGTTCATCGAGACTTGAATATGTAGAGTGGGAAGAGCTAGGAAAATCTCCAAAAAAATTAGTGACCTGAAGTTGGAAAGGTGCTACAGCCAGGAAGAAGGTATGCAGTTTACAACGTTTTTATTTCAAAAATTGCAAAGGATAAGTATGGGATTATTGGAGGAAAAAAATGAGAAAGAGGTGGAAAGGTCTACAGACTCTGTGGTGTAGGGCAGAGGGAATTATAAATACAATACAGAACGCATAAGGCTGGGTAGAGAATTTACTGCATGTCTTTTTTTTAAACTTTACAGTCACAATCAATGGGTGTATGCTCCCACCTACTGGTGAAATTAGGGTGGTACACTTTAAGAAGAAGTTTCATTGAGACTTGAATCTACAGAGCGGGAGGAGAAAAGAAAATGTCCATAAAAACAATCAGTGACCTGAGTTCGGAAAGGTGCTATAGCTAGGGAGATGATATGCAGTTTAGAACTTAATTATTTCAAAAATTGCAAAGGTATACATATGGGATTATTGGAGAGAAAAAATTAATGCCAAAAAATGTCCAAGGGATTCAACAGCCAAACCAAAATTCAGAACAAAAGTCCCCAGGACAGACCACGATCCAACAGCTTTTCTTGTAAAAAACAGCTTTATTGTAGCAATAAAACAAAATCACAGTGCCAACCCGATGGTTAAGCGCTTTCACATATTCCCATACGCTTCATCAGAACAAAGATGAATGGAAATGGCACACATTAAATACTTAAAAAAATGCCAAATTTCATCCTTAATGGAATAATTGTACAGCAATACTTAAAGTGACAGCTACTAATGTCTACCTAGTATAGCCACACATTTCACCCATTCCGAAAATACACTTCAACCCAGATCAAGTGAATGTAATTTTCTTCACATAGATAGTTGATATAGTATTCCATATATAACCATTAGTTTTAAAAAAATTCATTTAATAAAATACGTTAATTGTTCCTACCATATATACAAAAATATATGTATTATTATGTATACTGAAAAATTAATTACATTTGTAAACAGTCAACTTTTGATAAGAGGCTTTGTAGGAATCATTTCATTAAGACCAGGAAAGCATGCTGCATTTAATTTTAATTGCCATTTGATTTCTCTTTCTCCCACAATTTTTTGATGTCACCACCTCTGGGATTAGGTTTCACCTTTTCTAAAATGGCAAACTGGAAGTTGTGACAAGTACTGTTACTGACCACGTGACGAGATAAAGCATTGTTCTCGTCCTTTTTCTTAATACAATACAGGTGGTCGTATATTCTGTTCTTAAACTGTCTGTCAGTCTTTCCGACATAGAAACAGGGACAAGTACTACACATAGCTAAATAAATCAAATGTCTTGATTGACAATTCCCATTAACAAACCAAATAGTGTTCCGATTGATGTTGTTTAATGTAAACCTCTCACCCTCAAATATAAAAGAACATTGTGAACAATGTCCACATTTCTTGGTACCCTTGTTGGTGTTAAAGTTTTTTAATGTCTGCCTGTTGGATTTCAACTCAATGATCTTTTTTATATTAAACCCAGTTTTGTGTACAAAGGTAGGCTTATCACTGATGTATTTCTTAATGCCCTCATCACTGGTGATAATGTTCCAGTTGGCCTTAATTATTTCCTTCACCTTACCAACGTGTTGCCCATATCTTAAAATGCAAGATTTGGAGTAATGGGAATTACTCCCTTCATTAATATTGTTCTTCAAAAAGTTTGGAGTATTACCCTTCCCTAACAAGGGTGGATATTTTCTACCCCATTCTTGCACTACATACCCAGTCACATCCTTGATCAAATAATCAGGGTACCCTCTTTTCTTGAATAAACTACCTATATATTCCATTTCTTGTTTCATTTTCTCTTCCAAAGATGTCATCCTAGCAGCTCTGATACACTGCCCTTTTAATATACTATGTTTCTGAGAATAAGGGTGTGTGCTGCTAAAGTCTAGGTACCCGTTACTAAATGTGTCCTTTCTGTAAATCTGAGATTGGAAGGTAATACCATCGTTGTAAATAAATACATCCAAGTAATTGATACCTATTCTATTGAATTGATGCACAAATTTGAGATAGGTAGTAGTGTTATTAATGTATTCAATGAAGCTGTCAAGTTGTAATTCATCACCCTTCCACAAAATAAACAAGTCATCTAGGTAACGAACATAACAACCAATCCATTTCATCCAGTCTGAACTAAGGACAAACTCCTCTTCCCAATCTAATAAAACAAGATTGGCATAAATGGGGGCGCAGGCTGCCCCCATTGCCACCCCTGAAATCTGTCTGTAGTATTCACCTTCGTAATAGATGAAATTGTTGTCAAGTACAATTTCTATGAATTCAGTTGTAAGTTGTATTTTATCCCAACTATAACCACTGTGTTTAGACAAGCAATTGGTAAATCTTTGTATTCCCTCAACTTTGGGTATACAGGAAAAAAGATCTTTAATGTCCACTGTAACAAAGATCATGTTGGAACTCCAGAGGTCCTGGGTAAAAATACCCAAAAATTCCCATGAATCTTTCAGGATGTGTTTAGTTCTACCTACAATATGATTGAGCCAACAGTCAACCACCTTTCCGAAAGGAAAGGTCTTGCTGTGGCTCCCAGAAATAATGGGTCTGAAAGGAGGATCCAATAAATCTTTGTGGACCTTAGGTATTCCAAAGATGGTGGCCAATTGCGGGAAATCAACTTTCAAGAATTTGTACAGATCTTCATCAATTCTTTCATCTATTAAAAATTCTTCTAAGTAAAGGTCAATTCTGTGGTGGGCTATATTGATTTGATTAAGAGATGATACCTCATATTGAGTGGAATTGTTAAGAATGTCAAATATTTTAGTTGTGTAAGCATTCTGGTCATATAACACAATCCCACCCCCCTTATCAGCAGACATGATCCGGATGTTGTGTTCACAAAGAGTGTCAAGAATCATCTCCATCTCCCTGTTCTTGACTCCTTGAATTCTGTTACCTCTCACTTGATTGAAAAGTGTATATACTTCCTTGTTAACAACACTTTCAAAAGATGTTAATGTTCTGTGCATAGGTGGTGTAAAGGTGTTTCTTTTTTTAAGGGTATTACTAACAATAGGTTTGACAGAACTATCCTGAAAAAATATATTCAAGTTTAATTTTCTTAAAAATAACTTGATTTCAACAAGGGTATCCACCAAATCAAAGGGTTTATTATGAATATACTTCATACCCTTAGAAAAAATAGAAAAATGTTCTTTATTGACTGGAAAGGAAGTGTAGTTAAACACTTTAAGGTCACCTTCAACATTTACAACACTATTTGGTACGGTCTCTAAATTTAGAGAACAAATGTTAGTACCATCCCTGTTGTTTGTTCCCTCTATTTGTACCAGCGTTTCCTGCTTCCCTGCTTCGTACCTGTTTCCTGCCATCTGTTGTACCCCCTCCCCCCTGGTAATAAAAAATCTTTACCATCAGTAAAATTGTTAAAACCTTCACCCTCTACATGCTTATTGTCAATATTGTATTTCTCCATTTCACTCTTGTACCATCTGTATACATTACCGTTTTCATATTGTTTCAAATCTCTAAGGAATTTTTTGGATTTCCTATCAAAGCTCTTTTTACCACTGTTTTCAGCATATTCAAATTGCTTGACAAAAAGTTTTTCCCATTGTGGAAACACCAAATCAGTAGTGATAGATTGACTAATATCTTCTGCCTCTTTCAACATACCACTAAGCTTATGATCATTACAGCCTAAAATAAACTCCATAAATTGCTTCCCAAAGTTGTCAAACATCTGATTACATTTGGTAATATTTTCGGCATTCAAGTCAACCCCAATGGGTTGCTTGAAAAACCTGAGCCCCATAGGAACTATATTACATTCAAGACATTTCCATAAATACATGTTGTCTACCTGCAGGTTCTTAATTTTATTAAGCTTGTTGCCAAAAGAAAAAATCTTCTCTTTCAAAGTAGAATTGGACATTGCGTGATTATTATGTCCATCCTGAACTTTACCCCCAGAACCAAATTCAAAGGGTAAGCGTAAAAATTTATCAAAATTAACTTTAAAATTGTCATTATTCCCTTCTCGGGAATTGTATATAGTTTTAGTTACAGTACCTTGCGTATTTTTATATATACCACTCTGTTGCGCCTCCATAACGGAGTATGTTCTTATAGGTGGCAAATGCTTGGGTTTCGCTCCCGAGATTAAGTACACGTCGTCCAGGTGGTTAGCTGATTCATTGGAAAAGTTAAAAAAACCTCCGTTGTTGCCATTTCTACCTGTAGATTCAGCCAATACCGAATTGGAAGATGCCGCCGGTCTTTGACCGTTAGGTATGTCCTCTGTGCTTGCATTACCAGACAGTAAGCGTGGTGATGTCAAACGTGATGGTGTAATCATCTCCTGCCCAACCCGATTGGGCGTAGTCTTGACTGAACTAATAGGCGGTGTCATTAGTTCAAGTAGACGGGTGATTTCACCCTTTAGTAAAGCTAGTTCAGAGTGAACCTTGTCCATTTCATCCCTCCAGCCTGGAGAGAAATTTGCGGATAAATCGTTGATGGAATCCATGGCCAAACACAAACGACTGATGCCAAAAATGTCCAAGGGATTCGACAGCCAAACCAAAACTCAGAACACAAGTCCCCAGGACAGACCACGATCCAACAGCTTCTTTTGTAAAAAAACAGCTTTATTGTAGCAATAAAACAAAATCACAGTGCCAACCCGATGGTTAAGCGCTTTCACGTATTGCCATACGCTTCATCAGAACAAAAATGAATTGAAATGGCACACATTAAATACTTAAAAAACTGCCAAATTTCATCCTTAATGGAATAATTGTACAGCAGTACTTAAAGTGACAGCTACTAATGTCTACCTAGTATAGCCACACATTTCACCCATTCCTAAAATACACTTCAACCCAGATCAAGTGAATGTAATTTTCTTCACATAGATAGTTGATACAGTATTCCATATATAACCATTAGTTTTAAAAAAATTCATTTAATAAAATACGTTAATTGTTCCTACCATATATACAAAAATATATGTATTATTATGTATACTGAAAAATTAATTACATTTGTAAACAGTCAACTTTTGATAAGAGGCTTTGTAGGAATCATTTCATTAAGACCAGGAAAGCATGCTGCATTTAATTTTAATTGCCATTTGATTTCTCTTTCTCCCACAATTTTTTTGATGTCACCACCTCTGGGATTAGGTTTCACCTTTTCTAAAATGGCAAACTGGAAGTTGTGACAAGTACTGTTACTGACCACGTGACGAGATAAAGCATTGTTCTCATCCTTTTTCTTAATACAATACAGGTGGTCGTATATTCTGTTCTTAAACTGTCTGTCAGTCTTCCCGACATAGAAACAGGGACAAGTACTACACATAGCTAAATAAATCAAGTGTCTTGATTGACAATTCCCATTAACAAACCAAATAGTGTTCCGATTGATGTTGTTTAATGTAAACCTCTCACCCTCAAATATAAAAGAACATTGTGAACAATGTCCACATTTCTTGGTACCCCTGTTGATGTTAAAATTTTTTGATGTCTGCCTGTTGGATTTCCACTCAATGATCTTTTTTATATTAAACCCTGTTTTATGTACAAAAGTAGGCTTATCACTGATGTATTCCTTGATGCCCTCATCACTGGTGATATTTTTACCCAGGGCCTCTGGAGTTCCAACATGATCTTTGTTACAGTGGACATTAAAGATCTTTTTTCCTGTATACCCAAAGTTGAGGGAATACAAAGATTTACCAATTGCTTGTCTAAACACAGTGGTTATAGTTGGGATAAAATACAACTTACAACTGAATTCATAGAAATTGTACTTGACAACAATTTCATCTATTACGAAGGTGAATACTACAGACAGATTTCAGGGGTGGCAATGGGGGCAGCCTGTGCCCCCATTTACGCCAATCTTGTTTTATTAGATTGGGAAGAGGAGTTTGTCCTTAGTTCAGATTGGATGAAATGTATTGGTTGCTATGTTCGTTATCTAGATGATTTGTTTATTTTGTGGAAGGGTGATGAAATTCAACTTGACAGTTTCATTGAATACATTAACAACACCACTACCTACCTCAAATTTGTGCATCAATTTGATAGAACAGGCATCAATTACTTGGATGTATTTATTTACAATGATGGTACTACCTTCCAATCTCAGATTTATAGAAAGGACACGTTTAGTAATGGATACCTAGACTTCAGCAGCACACACCCTTACTCTCAGAAACACAGTATATTAAAAGGGCAGTGTATTAGAGCTGCTAGGATGACATCTTTGGAAGTGAAAATGAAACAAGAAATGGAATTTATAGGTAGTCTATTCAAGAAAAGAGGGTACCCTGATTATCTGATTAAATATGTGACTGGTTATGTAGTGCAAGAATGGGGTAGAAAATATCCACCCTTATTAGGGAAGAGTAATATTCCAAATTTGTTGAAAAACAATACTAATGAAGGGAGTAATTCCCACTACTCCAAATCTTGCATTTTAAGATATGGGCAACATGTTGGTAAGGTGAAGGAAATAATTAAGGATAACTGGAACATTATCACCAGTGATGAGGGCATCAAGGAATACATCAGTGATAAGCCTACTTTTGTACATAAAACAGGGTTTAATATAAAAAAGATCATTGAGTGGAAATCCAACAGGCAGACATCAAAAAATTTTAACATCAACAGGGGTACCAAGAAATGTGGACATTGTTCACAATGTTCTTTTATATTTGAGGGTGAGAGGTTTACATTAAACAACATCAATCGGAACACTATTTGGTTTGTTAATGGGAATTGTCAATCAAGACACTTGATTTATTTAGCTATGTGTAGTACTTGTCCCTGTTTCTATGTCGGGAAGACTGACAGACAGTTTAAGAACAGAATATACGACCACCTGTATTGTATTAAGAAAAAGGACGAGAACAATGCTTTATCTCGTCACGTGGTCAGTAACAGTACTTGTCACAACTTCCAGTTTGCCATTTTAGAAAAGGTGAAACCTAATCCCAGAGGTGGTGACATCAAAAAATTGTGGGAGAAAGAGAAATCAAATGGCAATTAAAATTAAATGCAGCATGCTTTCCTGGTCTTAATGAAATGATTCCTACAAAGCCTCTTATCAAAAGTTGACTGTTTACAAATGTAATTAATTTTTCAGTATACATAATAATACATATATTTTTGTATATATGGTAGGAACAATTAACGTATTTTATTAAATGAATTTTTTTAAAACTAATGGTTATATATGGAATACTGTATCAACTATCTATGTGAAGAAAATTACATTCACTTGATCTGGGTTGAAGTGTATTTTCGGAATGGGTGAAATGTGTGGCTATACTAGGTAGACATTAGTAGCTGTCACTTTAAGTATTGCTGTACAATTATTCCATTAAGGATGCAATTTGGCGTTTTTTTAAGTATTTAATGTGTGCCATTTCCATTCATCTTTGTTCTGATGAAGCGTATGGGAATACGTGAAAGCGCTTAACCATCGGGTTGGCACTGTGATTTTGTTTTATTGCTACAATAAAGCTGTTTTTTTACAAGAAAAGCTGTTGGATCGTGGTCTGTCCTGGGGACTTTTGTTCTGAATTTTGGTTTGGAGAGAAAAAATTCTAAACAGGAGGAAAAATCCACAGAATCTGTAGTGTAGGGCAGAGAGAATTATAAATACAATACTTAAGGCATGACACTGGTTAGAGGATTTAGTGCAATTCTTTTTGGTTTTAAACTTTACAGTCACAATCAGTGTGTGTATCTTGTCACCTAGTGGTGAAAGGAGGGTGGTACACTTGAAGAAGATGGATAATCAAGACTCAAATTTATAGAGAAGGAAGAGCCAGGAAAAAGTCAAGAAAAACAATCATTGACCTGAAGTTGGAAAGGTGCTACAGCCAGGGGGAAGATATGCAGTTTAGAACTTTCTTATTTCAAAAATTGCAAAGGTATACATATGGGATTATTGGAGGGAAAAAATGAGAAAGAGGTGGAAAAGTCCAAAGAATCTGTAGTGTAGGGCAGAGACAATTATAAATGCAATATGCAAGGTATGAGGGTGGTTGAAGGATTTACTTCAGGTCTTTTTTGTTTTAAACTTTACAGTCACAATCAATGGGTGTATGATCCCACACAGAGGTGAGAGTAGAGTGGTACAATGGAAGAAGGTGGTTGTCGAGTCTCAAATCTGCAAAGCGGGAAGAGTGAAGAAAAAGTCCAGAAAAACAGTCAGTGACCTGAAGTTGGAAAGGTGACACAGTCAGATGAATGTATGCAGTTTAAAACTTTCTTATTTCAAAAATTTCAAAGGTATACATATAGGATTATTTGAGGAAGAGAAAGAGAAAGAGGTGGAAAAGTCCACATAATCTGTAGTGTAGGGCAGAGAGAGAATTATAAATACAATACATAAGGCATGAGGCTGCTTAAAGAATTTACAGCAGGTATTTTTTGTTTAAAACTTTACACTCACAATTAATGTGTGTATGCTGCCAACTAGTGGTGAGAGGAGGGTGGTACGCTTGAAGAAGAAGCTTGTTCGAGACTCAAATCTACAGAGTGGGAAGAGCCAAGAAAAATCCAGAAAAACAATCAGTGACCTGAACTTGGAAAGGTGGTGCAGCCACTGAGAAGGTATGCAGTTTAGAACTTTCTTATTTTAAAAATTGCAAAGGTATACATATGAGATTATTGGAGGGAAAAAATGAGAAAGAGGTGGAGAAGTCCACAGAATCTGTAGTGTAGGGCAGTGAGAATTATAAATACATTACGCAAGGCATGAGCCTGGTTAGAGGATTTACTGCAGATCTTTTTTGTTTTAAACTTTACAGTCACAATCAATGGGTGTATGCCTCCAACTTGTGGTGAGAGGAGGGTGGTGCACTGGGAGAAAAAAGTTTATCGATACTTGTGTCTACGGAGTGGGAAGAGCCAAGAATAAGTCCAGAAAAACAATTAGTGACCTGAAGTTGGAAAAATGCTACAGCCAGGGTGAAGGTATGCTGTTTAGAACGTTCTTATTTCAAAAATTTCAAAGGTATACATATGGGATTATTGGAGGGGAAAAAATGAGAAAGAGGTGGAAAAGTCCAAAGAATCTGTAGTGTAGGGCAGAGACAATTATAAATACAATATGCAAGGCATGAGGGTGGTTAGAGGATTTACTCCAGGTCTTTTTTGTTTTAAACTTTACAGTCACAATCAATGGGTGTATGATCCCACATAGAGGTGAGAGTAGGGTGGTACAATGGTAGAAGGTGGTTGTCAAGTCTCAAATCTGCAGAGCGGGAAGAGTGAAGAAAAAGTCCAGAAAAACAATCAGTGACCTGAAGTTGGAAAGGTGACACAGTCAGATGAATGTATGCAGTTCAGAACTTTCTTATTTCAAAACTTTCAAAGGTATGCATATGGGATTATTTGAGTGAAAAAATGAAACAGAGGTGGAAAAATCCACAGAATCTGTAGTGTAGGGCAGAGAGAGAATTATAAATACAAAACGTAAGGCATGAGGCTGCTTCGAGTATTTACCATAGGTCTTTTTTGTTTAGAACTTTACACTTACAATTAATGGGTGTATGCTGCCAACTAGTGGTGGAGGAGGGTGGTATGCTTGAAGAAGAAGGTTCATCAAGACTCAAATCTACAGAGTGGGAAGAGCCAAGAAAAACTCCAGAAAAACAATCAATGAACTGAACTTGTAAAGGTGCTGTAGCCAGTATGAAGGTATGCAGTTTAGAACTTTCTTATTTTAAAAATTGCAAAGGTATACGTATAAGATTATCGGAGGGAAAAAATGAGAAAGAGGTGGAGAAGTCCACAGAATCTGTAGTGTAGGGCAGTGAGAATTATAAATACATTGCACAAGGCATGAGCCTGGTTAGAGGATTTACTGCAGATCTTTTTTGCTTTAAAGTTTACAGTCACAATCAAAGGGTGTATGCCTCCAACTAGTGGTGAGAGGAGGGTGGTGCACTGGGAGAAGAAATTTCATCTTGACTCGCATCTACAGAGTGGAAAGAGCCAAGAATAAGTCCAGAAAAACAATCAGTGACCAGAAGTTGAAAAAGTGCTACAGCCGGGGTAAAGGTATGCAGTTTAAAACTTTCTTATTTCAAAAATTGCAAAGGTATACATATGGGATTATTGGAGGGAAAAATGAGAAAGAGGTGGAAAAATCCACAGAATATGCAGTGTAGGGCAGAGAGAATTTCTAAATATAATACTTCGGGTATGAGTCTGGCTTTATGATTTACTGCAGTTCTTTTTTGTTTTAAACTTTACAATCACAATGAATAGGTGTATGTTGCCATCTAATGGTAAGAGGAGGGTGGTAAACTGGAAGAAGTAGGTTCATCGAGACTTGAATCTACAGAGCAGGAAGAGCCAAGAAAATGTCCAAATAAAAATTAATTACCTGAAGTTGGAAAGGTGCTACAGCCAGGAAGAAGGTATGCAGTTTAGAACTTTCTTATTTCAAAAATTACAAAGGATAAGTATGGGATTATTGGGGGGAAAAAAATGAGAAAGAGATGGAGAAGTCCACAGAGTCCGTAGTGTAGGGCAGAGAGAATTATAAATGCACTACGCAAGGCATGAGCCTGGTTAGCGGATTTATTGCAGGTCTTTTTTGTTTTAAACTTTACACTCACAATCAATTGGTAGATGCTGCCACCTAGTGAAGAGAGGACGGTGGTACACTGGAAGAAGAAGATTCATCGAGACTCGAATCTACAGAGATGGGCGAGCCAAGAAAACTTCCAAAAAAAATCAGTGAACTGAGGTTTGAAAGGTGCTACATCCAGGGAGAAGGCATGCAGTTTAGAACTTTCTTATTTCATAACCTCAAAGGTATACATATATATATATATATATATATATATATATATATATATATATATATATATATATATGGGTTATTGAAGGAAAAAATAAGAAAGGGGGGGGGAGTCCACAGACTCTTTAGTGTAAGGCAGAGAGAACTATAAATACAACACATAAGGCATGAGGCTTCTTAGAGGATTTACTGCTGGTCGTTTTTGTTTTAAACTTTGCAGTCACAATCAATGGGTGTATGCTACCACCTAGTGGCAAAAAAAGAATGGTACACTGGAAGAAGGTTCGTCGAGACTCAAATCCAAAAAGTGGAAAGAGCCAATACAAAGGGCAGTAAAACAATCAGTGACCTGAAGTTGGAAAGATGCTACAGCCAGGGAGAAGGTATGCAGTTAAGAACTTTCTTATTTATGAAACTGCACAAGTATACATATGGGTTTATTGGAGGGAAAAAATGAGAATGAGGTGGAAAAGTCCACAGAATATGTAGTGTAGGGCAGAGAGAATTATAAATATAATACCTAAGGCATGAGGCTGGTTATAGGTTTTACTGCAGGTCTTTTTTATTTCAAACTTTACAGTCACCATGAATGAGTATATGATGCCATCTAGTGGTAAGTGGAAGGTGGTACACTGGAAGAAGAAGGTTCATCGGGACTATACTCTACAGAGTGGGAAGAGCCAAGAAAAATTCCAGAAAATCAATTAGTGACCTGCCACCTAGTGGCAAAAGGAGAATGGTACACTGGAAGAAGGTTCGTCGAGACTCAAATCCAAAAAGTGGGAAGAGCCAATATAAAGTGCAGTAAAACAATCAGTGACCTGAAGGTGGTAAGGTGCTACAGCCAGGGAGAATGTATGCATTTTAGAATTTTTATATTTCAAAAATTGCAAAGGTATACATATGGGACTTTTGGATTTAAAAAATGAAAAAGAGGTGGAAAAGTCCACAGTATATATAGTATAGGGTAGGGAGAATTATACATACAATACGTAATGCATGAGGCTGGTTAGGGGATTTACTGCAGGTGTTTATTGTTTTAAACTTTGCAGTCACAATCAATGGTTGCATCCTGCCTCCTATTGGTGAGAGGAGGGTGGTACACTGGAAGAAGAAGGTTCATTGAGACTCGAATCTACAGAGCGGGAAGAGCGAAGAAAAAGTACAGAAAAACAATCAGTGACCTGAAGTTGGAAAGATGCTACAGCCAGGGAGAAGGTATGCAGTTAACAACTTTCTTATTTCAGAAACTGCACAAGTATACATATGGGTTTATTGGAGGGAAAAAATCAGAATGAGGTGGAAATGCCCACAGAATATGTAGTGTAGGCAGAGAGACTTATAAATATAATACCTAAGGCATGAGGCTGGTTAAAGGATTTATTGCAGATCATTTTTGCTTTAATCTTTACAGTCACAATCAAAGGTTGTATGCCTCCAACTAGTGGTGAGAGGAGGGTGGTGCACGGGGAGAAGAAAGTTCATCGGGACTCGCATCTACAGAGTGGGAAAAGCAAAGAATAAGTCCAGAAAAACAATCAGTGACCTGAAGTTGAAAATGTGCTACACCCAGGGTGAAGGTATGCAGTTTAAAACTTTCTTATTTCAAAAATTGCAAAGGTATACATATAGGATTATTAGAGGGAAAATGAGAAAGAGGTGGAAAAGCAACAGAATATGCAGTGTAGTGCTGAGAGAATTATAAATATAATACGTCAGGCATGAGGCTGGTTTTAGGATTTACTGCACAACTTTTTTGTTTTAAACTTTACGGTCAAAATGAATAGGTGTATGATGCCATCTAATGGTGAGAGGAAGGTGGTAAACTGGAAGAAGAAGCTTCATCAAGATTTAAATCTGAAGAGTGGGAAGAGCCAAAAAAACTTAAAAAAAATACAGTCAGTGAACTGAAGTTTGAAAGGTGCTACAGCCAGGGAGAAGGCATGCAGTTTAGAACTTTCTTATTTCATAAATTGCAAAGGTATATATATATATATATATATATATATATATATATATATATATATATATATGGGGTTATTGGAGGAAAAATATGAAAGAGGGGGAAAGTTCACAGACTCTGTAGTGTAGGGCAGAGAGAATTATAAATACAATACATAAGGCATGAGGCTTTTTAGAGGACTTACTGCTGGTCATTTTTGTTTTAAACTTTCAGTCACAATCAATGGGTGTATGCTGCCACCTACTGGTGAAAGGAGGGTGGTACACTGGAAGAAGGTTCGTCGAGACTTGAATCCAAAAAGTGGGAAGAGCCAATATAAAGTGCAGTAAAACAATCAGTGACCTGAAGTTGGAAAGATGCTACAGCCAGGGAGAAGGCATGCAGTTAAGAATGTTCTTATTTCAGTAACTGCACAAGTATACATATGGGTTTATTGGAGGGAAAAAATGAGAATGAGGTGGAAAAGTCCACAGAATATGTAGTGTAGGGCAGAGAGAATTATAAATATGATACGTAAGGCATGAGGCTGGTTATAGGTTTTACTGCAGGTCTTTTTTATTTCAAACTTTACAGTCACCATGAATGAGTATATGATGCCATCTAGTGGTAAGTGGAAGGTGGTACACTGGAAGAAGAAGGTTCATCGGGACTATACTCTACAGAGTGGGAAGAGCCAAGAAAAATTCCAGAAAATCAATTAGTGACCTGAAGTTGGAAAGCTATAGCAGAAAGAAGGTATACAGTTTAGAACTTTCTTATTTTAAACATTGCAAACATATACATATGGCATTATATGAGGGAAAAAATGAGAAAGAGGTGAAAAAGTCCACAAAAGCTGTAGTGTAGGGCAGAGAGAATTATAAATATGATATGTAAGGCATGAGGCTGGTTAGAGAATTTACTGCAGGACTTTTTTGTTTAAACTTTACAGTCACATCCAATGGGTGTATGCTGACAACTAGTGGTGAAAGGAGGGTGGTACACTGGAAGTAGAATTTTCATCGAGACTCAAACCTAGAGAGTGGGAAGAGCCAAGAAAAACAATCAGTGACCTGAAGTTGGAAAGGTGCTATAGCCAGGAAGAATGTATGCAGTTTGGAACTTTCTTATTTCATAAACTGCAAAGGAATACATATGTGATTATTGGAGGGAAAAATGAGAAAGAGGTAGAAAAGTCCACAGAATATGCAGTGTAGGGCAGAGAGCCTAGTTTTAGGATTTACTGCAGGTCTTTTTTGTTTTAAACTTTACAGTCACAATGAATAGCTGTATGATGCCATCTAATGGTGAGAGGAGGGTGGTAAACTGGAAGAAGAAGGTTCATTGAGACTTGAATCTACAGAGTGGGAAGAGCCAAGAAAATGTCCAAAAAAACAATTAGTGACCTGAAGTTGGAAAGGTGCTACAGCCAGAAAGAAGGCATGCAGTTTAGAACTTTCTTATTTCAAAAATTGCAAAGGATAAATATCGGATTACTGGAGGAATAAATGAGAAAGAGGTAGAAAAGTCCACAGAATCTGTGGTGTAGGGCAGAGGGAATTATAAATACAATACAGAACACATAAGGCTGGTTAGAGAATTTACTGCAGGTCTTTTTTTTAAAAACTTTACAGTCACAATCAATGGGTGTATGCTCCCACCTACTGATGAGATTAGGGTGGTACACTTTAAGAAGAAGTTTCATCGAGACTCATATCTACAGAGAGGGAAGAGCCAAGAAAATGTCCAGAAAAAGAAGCAGTGACCCGAATTCAGAAAGGTGCTACAGCCAGGGAGTTGATATGCAGTTTAGAACTTACTTATTTCAAAAATTGCAAAGGTATACATATGGGCTTATTGGAGGGAAAAAATGATAAACAGGAGGAAAAATGCACAGAATCTGTAGTGTAGGGCAGAGAGACTTATAAATGCAATACATAAGGCATGACACTGGTTAGAAGATTTAGTGCAGTTCTTTTTGGTTTTAAACTTTACAGTCACAATTAATGGGTGTGTGCTCCCACCTAGTAGTGAAAGCAGGGTGGTACACTGGAAGAAGATGGATCATCAAGACTCGAATCTACAGAGCAGGAAGAGCTAAGAAAAAGTCAAGTAAAACAATCATTGACCTGAATTTGGAAAGTTGCTACAGCCAGGGAGAAGATATGCAGTTTAAAACTTTCTTATTTCAGAAATTGCAAAGGTATACATATGGGATTATTTAAGGAAAAAATCAGTAAGAGGTGGATAAGTCCACAGAATCGTTAGTGTTTGTCAGAGAGAATTATAATTACAATACCTAAGGCATGAGGCTGGTTAGAGGGCTTACTGCAGGCCTTTTTTCTTTGAAACTTTCAACTCACAATCAATGGGTGCATGCTGCCACCTAGTGGTGAGAGGAGGGTGATACACTGGAAGAAGAAGGTTCATCAAGGCTTGAATCTACAGAGTGGGAAGACTCAAGAAAAAGTCCAAAAGAACAATCAGTGACCTGAAGTTGGAAAGGTGTTGCAGCCAGTGAGAAGGTATGCTGTTTAGAACTTTTTTATTTCAAAAATTACAAATGTATACATATGGGATTATTGTAGGTAATAACATGAATGAAAAGTGGAAAAGTCCACAGAATCTGAAATGTAGGGCAAAGACAATTATAAATACAATACCTAAGGCATAAGGCTGGTTAGAGGATTTACTGCAGGTCTTTTTTGTTTTAAACTTTACAGACACAATCAATGCGTGTATTCTCCCCCTCTAGTGGAAAGAGGAAGGTGGTACACTGGAAGAAAAAGTTGTCAAGTCTTGAATCTACAGAGCAGGAAGAGCCAAGAAAAAGTCCAGAAAAAACAATCAGTGACCTGAAGTTGGAAAGGTGACACAGCCAGTGAGAAGGTATGCAGTTTAGAACTTTCTTATTGCAAAAATTGCAAAGGTATATATGGGAGTATTGGAAGGAAAAAAATGAGAAAGAGGTGAAACGTTGGCAAAATATGTAATGTATGGCAGAGAGAATTACAAATAGAATACCAAAGGCATGAGGCTGTTCAAGGATTTACTGCAAGTCTTTTTTGTTTTAAAATTTGAAGTCACAATCAATGAGTGTATGTCTCCACCTAGTGACGAAAGGAGGGTGGTACACTGGAAGAAGCAGGTTCATCAAGACTTGAATTTACAAAGTGGGAAGAGCCAAGAAAAAGGCCAGAAAAACAATCAGTGACCAGAAGTTGCAAAGGTGCTACAGCAAGGGAGAAGGTATGCAGTTCAGAACTTTCTTATTTCAAAAATTGCCAAAGTATACATATGGGATTTTAGGAGGGAAAACGTGAGTAAAAGGTGGAAAAGTCTTCAGAATCTGTAGTGTAGGGCAAAGAGAATTATAATTAAAGCATGAGGCTGGTTAGAGGGTTACTGCAGGTCTTTTTTGTTTTAAACATTAAACTCACAATCATTGGGTGTATGCTGCTACCTAGCAGCGAGAGGAGGGTGGTACACTGGAAGAGGAATGTTCATCGGGATTCGAATCTACAGTGCGGGAAGAGCCACGAAAAAGTCCCGAAAAACAATCAGTGAGCTGAAGTTGGAAAGGTGCTGCAGCCAGGGAGAAGGTATGCAGTGTAGAACATTCTTATTTCAAAAATTGCTAAGGTATAAATATAGGATTATTGGAGGGAAAAAATGAGAAAGAGGTGGAAAAGTCCACAGAATATCTATTGTAGTGGAGAGAGATTTATAAATACAATATGTAAGGCATGAGGCTGGTTAGAGGATTTAATGCATGTCTTTTTTGTTTTAAACTTTACAGTCACAATCAATGGATGTATGCTACCATCTCGTGTTGAGAGGAGGGATGTACACTGGAAGAAGAAGGTTCGTTGAGACTTGAATCTACAGAGTGGGAAGAGCCAAGAAAAAGTCCAGAAAAACATTGGCTGACCTGAAGTTGGAAAGGAGCTACCACCAACGGGGAAGACATGCAGTTTAGAACTTTCTTATTTCAAAATTTGCAAAGCTACACCTATGGGTTTAGAGGAGGGAAAAATGAGAAAGAGGTGGAAAAGTCCAGAGAATCTGTAGTGTAGGGCAGAGAGATTTATAAATATAATACATACGGAGTGAAGCTGGTTAGAGGAAGTACTGCAGGTCTTTTTTGTTTTAAACTTTACAGTCAGAATCAATGGGTGTATGCTACCACCTAATGGAGAGAGGAGGGTGGTACACTGGG
>NC_056725.1:1330534316-1330555940 GCF_019279795.1 Protopterus annectens
AAACAAAAAAGACCTGCAGTAAATTCTCTAACCAGCCTTATGTGTTCTGTATTGTATTTATAATTCCCTCTGCCCCACACCACAGATTCTGTGGACTTTTCCACCTCTTTCTCATTTTTTCCTCCAATAATCCCATATTTATCCTTTGCAATTTTTGAAATAAGAAAGTTCTAAACTGCATACCTTCTTCCTGGCTGTAGCACCTTTCCAACTTCAGGTCACTAATTTTTTTTGGACATTTTCTTGGCTCTTCCCGCTCTGTAGATTCAAGTCTCGATGAACCTACTTCTTCCAGGTTACCACCCTCCTCTTACCATTAGATTGCAACATACACCTATTCATTGTGACGGTAAAGTTTTAAACAAAAATGAGCTGCAGTAAGTCCTAAAACCAGCCTCATGCCTGACGTATTATATTAAGAAATTCTCTCTACCCTACACTGCATATTCTCTGGACTTTTCCACCTTTTTCTCATTTTTCCCTCCAATAATCAAATATGTATACCTTCACAATTTTTGAAATAAGAAAGGTTTAAACTGCATACCTTTACCCTGGCTGTAGCACTTTTTCAACTTCAGGTCACTGATTGTTTTTCTGGACTTATTCTTGGCTCTTCCCACTCTGTAGATGTGAGTCTCGATGAACTTTCTTCTCCCAGTGCACCACCCACCTCTCGCCACTAGTTGGAGGCATACACGTTTTGATTGTGACTGTAAAGTTTAAAACAAAAAATATCTGCAGTAAATCCTCTAACCAGGCTCATGCCTTGCATAATGTATTTATAATTCTCACTGCCCTACAGTACAGATTCTGTGGACTTTACTACCTCTTTCTCATTTTTCCCTCCAATAATCTCATATGTAAACCTTTGCAATTTTTAAAATAAGAAAGTTCTAAACTGCATACCTTCTCACTGGCTGCAGCACCTTTCCAAGTTCAGGTCACTGATTGTTTTTCTGGAGTTTTTCTTGGCTCACCCCATTTTGTAGATTTGAGTCTTGATGAACCTTCTTCAAGCGTAGCACTCTCCTCCCACCACTAGTGGGCAGGATACACCCATTAATTGTGAGTGTAAAGTTTTAAACAAAAAAGACCTGCGGTTAATTCTCTAAGAAGCCTCATGCCTTACATATTGTATTTATAATTCTCTCTCTGCCCTACACTACAGATTATGTGGACTTTTCCACCTCTTTCTCATTTTTTTCCTCAAATAATCCCATATGCATACCTTTGAAATTTTTGAAATAAGAAAGTTCTAAACTGCATACATTCATCTGACTGTGTCACCTTTCCAACTTCAGGTCACTGATTGTTTTTCTGGACTTTTTCTTCACTCTTCCCCCTCTGCAGATTTGAGACTTGACAACCACCTTGTACCATTGTACCACCCTACTCTCGCCTCTATGTGGGATCATACACCCATTGATTGTGACTGTAAAGTTTAAAACAAAAAAGACCTGGAGTAAATCCTCTAACCACCCTCATGCCTTGCATATTGTATTTATAATTGTCTCTGCTCTACACTACAAATTCTTTGGACTTTTCCACCTCTTTCTCATTTTTTTCCCTGCAATATCCCATATGTATACCTTTGCAATTTCTGAAATAAGAAAGTCCTAAACTGAATACCTTCCCCCTCGCTGTAGCACCTTTCCAACTTCAGGTCAATGATTGTTTATCTTGACTTTTTCTTGGCCCTTCCTGCTCTGTAAATTCGAGTCTTGACAATCCATCTTCTTCCAGTGTACCACCCTACTTTCACCACTAGGTGACAGCATACACCCATTGATTGTGACTGTAAAGTTTTAAACCAAAAAGAACTGCACTAAATCCTCTAACCAGTGTCAGGTCTTAAGTATTGTATTTATAATTCTCTCTGCCCTACACTACAGATTCTGTGGATTTTTCCTCCTGTTTTAATCCCCCCCAATAATCCCACATATATACCTTTGCAATTTTTGAAATAAGGAAGTTCTAAACTGCATATCATTTCCCTAGCTGTAGCACCTTTCCGAATTCAGGTCACTGATTGTTTTTCTGGACATTTTCTTTTCTCCTCCCGTTCTGTAAATTCAAGTCTCAATGAACCTACTTAATCCAGGTTACCACCCTCCTCTTACCATTAGATGGCAACATACACCTATTCATTGTGACTGTAAAGTTTAAAACAAAAAAGAACTGCAGTAAATCCTAAAACCAGCCTCATGCCTGACGTATTATATTTAGAAATTCTCTCTGCCCTACACTGCATATTCTCTGGTCTTTTCCAACTCTTTCTAATTTTTCCCTCCAATAATCACATATGTATACCTTCACAATTTTTGAAATAAGAACGTTTTAAAATTCATACCTTTACCCTGGCTGCAGCAATTTTTCAACTTTAGGTCACTGATTGTTTTTCTGGACTTATTCTTGGCTCTTCACACTCTGTAGATGCGAGTCTCGATGAACTTTTTTCTCCCAGTGCACCACCCTCCTATCGCCACTAGTTGGAGGCATACACCTTTTGATTGTGACTGTAAATTTTAAAGCAAAAAAGATCTGCAGTAAATCCTCTAACCAGCCTCATGCCTTGTGTATTTTATTTATAATTCTCTCTGCCCTACACTACAGATTCTGTGGACTTTTCCACCTCTTTCTCATTTTTTCCCCTCCAATAATCCCATATGTATACCTTTGAAATTTTTGAAATAAGAAAGTTCTAAACTGCATACCTTCACCCTGGCTGTAGCATTTTTCCAACTTCAGGTCACTAATTGTTTTTCTGGACTTATTCTTGGCTCTTCCCACTCCGTAGACACGAGTCTCGACGAACTTTTTTCTCCCAGTGCACCACCCTCCTGTCACAAGTTGGAGGCATACACCCATTTATTGTGACTGTAAAGTTTAAAACAAAAAAGATCTGCAGTAAATCCTCTAACCAGGCTCATTCCTTGCGTAATGTATTTATAATTCTCCCTGCCCTACACTACAGATTCTGTGGACTTCTCCACCTCTTTCTCATTTTTTCCCTCCAATAATCTCATATGTATACCTTTGCAATTTTTAAAATAAGAAAGTTCTAAACTGCATACCTTCTCACTGGCTGCAGCACCTTTGCAAGTTCAGGTCACTGGTTGTTTTTCTGGAGTTTTTCTTGGCTCTTCCCACTCTGAATATTTGAGTCTCGATGAACCTTCTTCTTCAAGAGTCCCACCCTCCTCTCACCACTAGTTGGCAGCATACACCCATTAATTGTGAGTGTAAAGTTTTAAACAAAAAATTGTATTTATAATTCTCTCTCTGCCCTACACTACAGATTATGTGGACTTTTCCACCACTTTCTCATTTTTTTCCTCTAATAATCCCACATGCATACCTTTGAAATTTTTGAAATAAGAAAGTTCTAAACTGCATACATTCATCTGACTGTGTCACCTTTCCAACTTCAGGTCACTGATTGTTTTTCTGGACTTTTTCTTCACTCTTCCCGCTCTGCAGATTTGAGACTCGACAACCACCTTCTACCATTGTACCACCCTACTCTCGCCTCTATGTGGGATCATACACCCATTGATTGTGACTGTAAAGTTTAAAACAAAAAAGACCTGCAGTAAATTCTCTAACCAGCCTTATGCATTCTGTATTGTATTTATAATTCCCTCTGCCCTACACCACAGATACTGTGGACTTTTCCAACTCTTTCTCATTATTTCCTCCAATAATCCCATACTTATCCTTTGCAATTTTTGAAATAAGAAAGTTCTAAACTGCATACCTTCTTCCTGGCTGTAGCACCTTTCCAACTTCAGGTCACTAATTTTTTTTGGACATTTTCTTGGCTCTTCCCGCTCTGTAGATTCAAGTCTCGATGAACCTACTTCTTCCAGTTTATCACCCTCCTCTTACCATTAGATGGCAACATACACCTATTCATTGTGACTGTAAAGTTTAAAACAAAAAAGAACTGCAGTAAATCCTAAAACCAGCCTCATGCCTGATGTATTATATTTAGAAATTCTCTCTGCCCTACACTGCATATTCTGTGGACTTTTCCACCTCTTTCTCATTTTTCCCTCCAATAATCCCATATGTATACCTTTGCAATTTTTGAAATAAGAAAGTTTTAAACTGCATACCTTTACCCTGGCTGTAGCACTTTTTCAACTTCAGGTCACTGATTGTTTTTCTGGACTTATTCTTGGCTCTTCCCACTCTGTAGATGCGAATCTCGACGAACTTTTTTCTCCCAGTGCACCACCCTCCTCTCACCACAAGTTGGAGGCATACACCCATTGATTGTGACTGTAAAGTTTAAAACAAAAAAGATCTGCAGTAAATCCTCTAACCAGGCTCATGCCTTGCGTAATGTATTTATAATTCTCACTGCCCTACACTACAGATTCTGTGGACTTCTCCACCTCTTTCTCATTTTTCCCTCCAATAATCTCATAATACGTATACCTTTGCAATTTTTAAAATAAGAAAGTTCTAAACTGCATACCTTCTCACTGGCTGCAGCACCTTTCCAAGTTCAGGTCACTGATTGTTTTTCTGGAGTTTTTCTTGGCTCTTTCCACTCTGAATATTTGAGTCTCGATGAACCTTCTTCTTCAAGAATACCACCCTCCTCTCACCACTAGTTGGCAGCATACACCCATTAATTGTGAGTGTAAAGTTTAAACAAAAAAGACCTGCGGTAAATTCTCTAAGCAGCCTCATGCCTTACTTATTGTATTTATAATTCTCTCTGCCCTACACTACAGATTCTGTGGACTTTTCCACCTCTTTCTCATTTTTTCCCTCAAATAATCCCATATGCATACCTTTGAAATTTTTGAAATAAGAAAGTTCTAAACTGCATACATTCATCTGAGTGTCACCTTTCCAACTTCAGGTCACTGATTGTTTTTTCTGGACTTTTTCTTCACTCTTCCTGCTCTGCAGATTTGAGACTCGACAACCACCTTCTACCATTGTACCACCCTACTCTCGCCTCTATGTGGGATCATACACCCATTGATTGTGACTGTAAAGTTTAAAACAAAAAAGACCTGGAGTAAATCCTCTAATCACCCTCATGACTTGCGTATTGTATTTATAATTGTCTCTGCCCTACACTACAGATTCTTTGGACTTTTCCACCTCTTTCTCATTTTTTTCCCTCCAATAATCCCATATGTATACCTTTGCAATTTCTGAAATAAGAAAGTTCTAAACTGCATACCTTCCCCCTGGCTGTAGCACCTTTCCAACTTCAGGTCAATGATTGTTTTTCTTGACTTTTTCTTGGCCATTCCTTCTCTGTAAATTTGAGTCTTGACGATCCATCTTCTTCCAGTGTACCACCCTCCTTTCACCACTAGGTGGCAGCATACACCCATTGATTGTGACTGTAAAGTTTAAAACCAAAAAGAACTGCACTAAATCCTCTAACCAGTGTCATGCCTTAAGTATTGTATTTATAATTCTCTCTGCCCTACACTACAGATTCTGTGGATTTTTCCTCCTGTTTATAATTTTTTTCCCTCCAATAATCCCATATGTATACCTTTGCAATTTTTGAAATAAGTAAGTTCTAAACTGCATATCATCTCCCTAGCTGTAGCACCTTTCCGAATTCAGGTCACTGATTGTTTTTCTGGAAGTTTTCTTGTCTCCTCCTACTCCGTAGATTTGAGTCTCGATGAAACTTCTTCTTAAAGTGTACCACCCTAATTTCACCAGTAGGTGGGAGCATACACCCATTGATTGTGACTGTAAAGTTTAAAGCAAAAAAGACCTGGAGTAAAAACTCTAACAACCCTCATGCCTTGCGTATTGTATTTATATTTCCAACTTCAGGTCACTAATTGTTTTTCTGATCTTTTTCTTGGCTTTTTCTTGGCTATTTCCGCTCTGAAGAATCCAGTCTTGACGAACCCTCTTCTTCCAGTGTATTACCCTCATTACACATTGATTGGGACTGCAAAATTTAAAACAAAAAAGACCTGCTCTAAATCCTCTAACCAGCCTCATTGTAGTTCTAATTCTCTCTGCCCTACTTTCCACTTCTTTCTCATTTTTTTCTGCAAATAATCCTATATGTATACTTTGGCAATTTTTTAAATAAGACAATTCTAAACTGCATACCTTCTCAGTGGCTGTAGCATCTTTTCAACTTCAGGCCACTAATTGTTTTTCTCAACTTTTTCTTGGCTCTTCCAGCTCTGTAGATTCGTGACTTGATGAACCTTCTTCTTCCAGTGTATCACCCTCATCTCGCCACTAGGTGGGAGCATACACCCATTCGTTGAGACTGTAAAGTTTAAAACAAAATAGACCTGCAGTAAATCCTCTAACCAGCCTCATGCCTTGCGTATTGTATTTAGAATTCTCTTTGCCCTACACTACAGATTCTGCAGACTTTTCCACCTCTTTCTTATTTTTCCCTCCAATAATCCCAAATGTATACCTTTGCAGTTATTGAAATAAGAAAGTTCTAAACTGCATACCTTCACCCTAGCTGTAGCACCTTTCCAACTTCAGGTCACTGATTGTTTTTCTGGACTTATTCTTGGCACTTCCCGCTCTGTAGATGTGAGTCTCGACAAACTTTCTTCTCCCAGTGCACCACCCTCCTCTCGCCACTAGTTAGAGGCATACACCCATTGATTGTGACTGTAAAGTTTAAAACAAAAAAGATCTGCAGTAAATCCTCTAACCAGCCTCATGCCTTGCGTATTGTATTTAGAATTCTCTTTGCCCTACACTACAGATTCTGCTGACTTTTCCACCTCTTTCTTATTTTTTCCCTCCAATACTCCCGTATGTATACCTTTGTAATTTTTGAAATAAGAAAGTTTGAAACTGCATACCTTCTCCCAGGCTGTAGCAGCTTTCCAACTTTAGGTCACTGATTGTTTTTCTGGTCTTTTTCTTGGCTATTCCTGCTCTGAAGAGTCGAGTCTCGACAAACCCTCTTCTTCCAGTGTACCACCCTCTTTTCACCACAAGGTGGCAGCATACACACATTGATTGTGACTGCAAAGTTTAAAACAAAAAAGACCTGCAATTAATCCTCTAACCAGCCTCATGCCCTACGTATTGTATTTCTAATTCTCTCTGCCCTACACTACAGATTCTTTGGACTTTTCCACTTCTTTCTCATTTTTTCCTGCAAATAATCCCATATGTATACTTTGGCAATTTTTGAAATAAGAAAGTTATAAACTGCATACCTTCTCCCCGGCTGTAGCACCTTTCCAACTTCAGGTCACTAATTGTTTTTCTCGACTTTTTCTTGGCTCTTCCAGCTCTCTAGAGTTGAGACTTGATGAACCTTCTTCTTCCAGTGTACCACCCTCATCTCACCACTAGGTGGGAGCATACACCCATTCATTGTGACTGTAAAGTTTAAAACAAAATAGACCTGCAGTAAATCCTGTAACCAGCCTCATGCCTTACTTATTGTATTTATAATTCTCTCTACCCTACACTACATTTTCTCTGGACTTTTCCACCTCTTTTTTGTTTTTTCAATCCAATAGTCCCATATGTATACCTTTGCAATTTTTGAAATAAGAAAGTGCTAAACTGCATGCCTTCTCCCTGGCTATAGCACCCTTCCAGCATCAGTTCACTGTTTGTTTTTCTAGACTTTTTCTTGGCTCTTCTCACTCTGTAGATTCAAGTCTCGGTAAATCTTTTTTTCCAATGTACCACCATCCTCTCGCCACTAGGTGGCAGCATACAGCCATTGATTGTGACTGTAGTCTTTAAAAAAAGAAAGACCTGCAGTAAATCCTCTAACCAGGCTCATGCATTGTGTACTGTTTTTATGATTCTCTCTGCCCTACACTACAGATTCTGTGGACTTTTCCACCTCTTTCTCATTTTTTCCCTCCAATAATCCCATATGTATACCTTTGCAATTATTGAAATAAGAAAGTTCTAAACTGCATACCTACTCGCTGGCTGTGTCACCTTTCCAACTTCACATCACTGATTGTTTTTCTGGACTTTTCTTGACTTTTCCCGCTCTGTAGATTCGAGACTTGACAACTTTCTTCTTCCAGTGTACCACCCTCTACTCGCCACTAAGTAAGAGAATACACCCCTTGATTCTTACTTTACAGTTTAAAACAAAAAAAGACCTGCCGTAAATCCTAAAACCAGCCTCATGCCTTACATATTATATTTATAATTATTTCTGCCCTACACTACATGTTCTGTGGAAATTTCCACCTTTCTCATTTTTCCCTCTAATAATCCCATATGTATACCTTTGCAATTTTTGAAATAAGAAAGTTCTAAACTGCTTACATTCTCCCTGGCTGTAGCACCTTTCCAACTTCAGGTCACCGATTGTTTTTATGGACTTTTTATTTCCTCTTCCTGCTCTCTAGATTCGAGTCTCGATGAACATTCTTTTTCCAGTGCACCACACTCCTCTAACCTCTAGGTGGAGGCATACATCCATTGATTATGACTTTAAAGTTTAAATAAAAATAGACCTGCAGTAAATCCTCTACCCAGCCTCATGCTTTGTGTATTGTATTTATAATTTTCTTTGCCCTACACTACAGATTCTGCTGACTTTTCCACCTCTTTCTTATTTTTTTCCCTCCAATACTCCCGTATGTATACCTTTGCAATTTTTGAAATAAGAAAGTTTGAAACTGCATACCTTCTCCCGGCTGTATCAGCTTTCCAACTTCAGGTCACTGATTGTTTTTGTGGTCTTTTTCTTAGCTATTCCTGCTTTGAAGAATCGAGTCTCGATGAACCCTCTTCTTCCAGTGTACCACCCTCTTTTCACCACTAGGTGGCAACATACACCCATTGATTATGACTGCAAAGTTTAAAACAAAAAAGATCTGCAGTAAATCCTCTAACCAGCCTCATGCTTTATGTATTGTATTTCTAATTCTCTCTGCCCTACACTACAGATTCCTTGGACTTTTCCACTTCTTTCTCATTTTTCCTGCAAATAATCCCATATGTATACTTTGGCAATTTTTGAAATAAGAAAGTTCTAAACTGCATACCTTCTCCCTGGCTGTAGTACCTTTCCAACTTCAGGTCATTAATTGTTTTTTTCGACTTTTTCTTGGCTCTTCCAGCTCTCAAGAGTTGAGACTTGATGAACCTTCTTCTTCCAGTGTACCACCCTCATCTCGCCACTAGGTGGGAGCATACACCCATTCATTGTGATTATAAAGTTTAAAACAAAATAGACCTGCAGTAAATCATGTAACCAGCCTCATGCCTTACTTATTGTATTTATAATTCTCTCTACCCTACACTACATTTTCTCTGGACTTTTCCACCTATTTTTTGTTTTTTCAATCCAATAGTCCCATATGTATACCTTTGCCATTTTTGAAATAAGAAAGTTCTAAACTGCTTACATTCTCCCTGGCTGTAGCACCTTTCCAACTTCAGGTCACCGATTGTTTTTCTGGACTTTTTATTTCCTCTTCCTGCTCTCTATATTCGAGTCTCGATGAACATTCTTTTTCCAGTGCACCACATTCCTCTAACCTCTAGGTGGTGGCATACACCCATTGATTGTGACTTTAAAGTTTAAATAAAAATAGACCTGCAGTAAATCCTCTACCCAGCCTCATGCTTTGTGTATTGTATTTATAATTTTCTTTGCCCTACACTACAGATTCTGTCGACTTTTCCACCTCTTTCTCGTTTTTTTCCTCCTGTAAAATTAATTTTTGTTATTGTAGTTACTATGGTGCTGCTTACTGTGATGGATTTGAAGTCTTCTTAAGACACTCAGTCTTGCTGGCTGGATTCTGCTGAAATCAAAGTCTGGTTATAGTTGCATTTACAGTCTTCTTGCACACAGAAGCTTGCAGAATGTACACTGATAAAATAATATACTTTGCAGCACCCAATGCAGAGCAGTAACAAATGGCTTTTTATAACAAACTGCAAATACAATTGTTGCAGCTTTTAGTTATTGTTCTACTTTACTTCTCAATCAGCATGGATGTTATAACATTTACCTTAGGAAAAATGTGTCCCTACCTATACCCCTAACATAACTGGATTAATACAGATCTTTATATACAATTTTAGTCATGCACACACATACATTTCCTCTTGATATTCTATTTTGGAGAATTGCTCATCCTGTAGAAACAATACTGATTGTTGCAGATGCTGACGCAAATGCTGACAATGATATTATTTTTAAGCTTCCTTGTTTTACAATGTCCTGTCACATTTTTGCTGATATTATAAGAGGCCAGCTTTTCTGACAGTGTGAACCTCCTATTTTTGTCTTTAGTATTCTATTTGGATCTTTGTATAAGAACATCTGTTCTTGTGCAAATGCTGATAAATGCAGAAAAGCATGTTTTTAAGGAAACACATTGTAACAGTGTCATATGATAGAAACATGTCCTGTTGTCCATTCTTTAAAAAAACAGATTTTACATGTTTGCTCTCACTGACAATGAAATGCATACATCCTGTTTTTAAGTCTGTAAGGAAATATTTCCATTCAGAAGATTCCTTATTTTCCAAGTCACAGTCATTTAGTATGGGTGCTAATCACATATTGCTAAACTCTATTTCTACATTTAAGCAAGCTTTATCTTATACTTTATTTATGTTGCATATTTGCAGCAAGGTTACTTTCAACCTTAGTATATTTTTGAGCATGCTCTAACAATTCATTCTTTTATTTTAAACCAGGGAAATAAATTCAGCATTATTTGATAATAGCTTTTCATTATGACAATTAACAACAGTAACTTGACTAGCTTTTGTTAAGCAGACTTTAATACATGTAAATAATATGCAACCAAGCACTACAATAACAATAAAAGAAATTAAAAATACAGTGATTTTTCCTGTCCATCCTGTAAATAGATTACTAAACCATTCACTCCAGTCATCATTCCAGTTTTTTCTAGTATGTTGAGACACTTATGCAATCACTTCTAAATGTGCTTTTACAGATTCTGTTTTGTCTGGAATAAATGTACAGCATTGTTCTCATATTAAAGCACATATACCCCCTTGGGATGCTAATATGTAATCTAATGCCATTTAATTTTGTAAAACCATAGTTTGTATAGCTGCAATTTCGACAGTAATATCAAGGACTGCATTGAAAGTGGCATTTCCAATACCTCAACTAGTTTAGATAGTTTTCTCAGCTCCCAGATGGCTTTTGCAGCCCTATTCCAAGGAAAAATACCTGCTCCAGAGATTACATCATCTTCTAAATCCATATATTTTAATTTAATAATACGATTATGATGATATATACGTGATGTATCTAAGGTGTCTACTGGATTTCCTGGAATTTCAATCATAGGTAATATATCCCTTTTGTTTTTGCATTTCTAATGCTTCCTTTTGGTAACTCTTTTACATGATGCATTGCTGGTACCTCTAATCCTATATAACAGGTGGCATCCCATCCCTTTGGTAAACATTTATAAGCATATTTACCACAGATGTAATATAATCCATCTGATAGAGCAACACTGCTATTTACCAGACTGCCATTTACTTGCCCCATAGTAGGAGTTTTATCATGTACAACTGTAAAGTTTTTATCCGTTTTACTTTGCCAACATGTAATATTGGTTTTACACTCATTTTTACCATTTTGTGAAAAATGAAATACTGCTGTGTCACTTAATATTAACTGACCCTTAATTGGTATTAAAATAGGAAAAGCATGAGAAAATACTCCACATACTGGTATGTGGTTGTGAAAATTTATCATTTCAATTGTTTGAATACAATTGCTATTACCCACTGGAACAGTTCCATTTTGTTGAAAACATGTGATCTCCTGCACTATAGCAGATAACTGTACTCTTGCTTTACGTAATTGTACATTTATGACTTGATCTCCTGTTTCATTTATTAATACCCTCCAACTACTAAGAGAATTTAGTGGAATAGGAATTAGAGGCATTACCCCTGTTATGTTTGGTATTAAACTACATACCTAACAATTAGAAACATTCATGCTTTTGGCATACCAACATTGTCTTGCCAAAAAAAGTGTTAAAAGATGGTGACCAATCTTGTTCATTTTTCCACATTTCTTTACTCTCTCTATCTTATGTAACTTTACAGTTTAATCAACAGGTTGTAAGTATAATTTAATACTAAGCAATACAATAATAGTTAGCATGATAGCTATTATCAATTTAAAAAACATTCTTTAAATAGAAATCCCATTGCTGAATCATTTTGCCTTTGGTCATCCGAAACTGGATTTCCAAAAGGATGCACTTTAAACCATGTCAATTTCATTATGGTTTTCTCTGATGGAAATCTACAAGAGAATACATTTAATCAGATTTACATTACTCACTATTTTTGATAATTCTTAGTTGATCATTATGTACTAACATTCCCCGGGATTCATGAAGCTCGGCGCAAGGCCAGTGTAAGGCTTGCACCGGCAGTGCAGTGAATAATCGGCGTAGCAGCACCATATGCATAGTAATGAGTGCACGCCGCAACCACAGACACGTGCGGAGGGCACGTGAGCGAGCCCAAGTAGGATGCGGCCGTAGGCGTGGCCAAGCCGGCAGGCGATGAGCAACCTAAAGTGCTGACTTCCACAGGCCACCTGCAATAGTAACCGCACCAGCCAGGGTCCGTGGATAATGAAACGTACGCAGACTATGCAACATAGTACCCGTTCACCCAAAACGGAGAACCAAACATTAACCCACGAAGTCCAAAGTGTACCCGTCCAAGGAACAAAGGATACGCGTAATACCGTGTCCGTCACGCAATGCACTGTCAGTGGGCATACCCAGTGAAGGTGTACCGCAGCATGTCAATGCGCCGCACCTACATAGAAGTAGCCACATGGGCATGGTCACCAGCAGTTGTGAGAGTACACAGCCGGGTAGCCGTGTCAATATAACAACAAGAAGGAAACTAGATACCCTAAACACAGACAAACATGTGCATAGCAACATGTACTACACCCATAAACGTGCCCATCGCATACACATAGGACGGCGTATGCCTAAGCGTAATATCCAGAAGCAGAACCCATGCATGCAAATGTAATACACAACAGCCCCATCATAGCATGTAACCCGCACCCATGTACGACCGTGCACACAACCCAGCTAGCAGCCTTGCGCAGCTACACACCTACACACAATGGGTATACCTGAAATGTAGTAAGAAGTATTGTCCTAGGCAGTGCCACGTGGGCAAATATGTACCCCACATGTTAACAACCCACCTCAGGTACAGATATCCAAATGGCTGCATGTGAATGTGTCGGCAGAATGTGTACATCCCGCATGTGGTATGAACCTGTCGAAACCCCATAGGCATGCACACGCCACGGTGCCCATAACTGTACACATCTGGACAAGGCAATATGTTCAGCCACCGTACTGATGATTAGCTATGTAGACATGTCAAACACAACACATATGGCGGAACATCTGCCCACCAAGCAGCACGCCCCAACAGGGTGCCACAGGCACAGAAGGTGAAGGTGGGACATCACACATTGAGAATAGCATTGCCGGATGGCCAAACCCCACGGCCAACGCAAAGGATGGAATAACATGTATATGCCTGGATGAATGGGTATGTCATAGCATGGGAATAGGCCAAGCTATCCACCATAATAGCCATGTGTACCGGATACAAACAGCCAGTAACATGCAGTAGTAATGCAGGAAGGCATACACAACTGTGGGAATAGCACAGGACATATGGCACGTGCCAAGTGTTGACGCATGACACAAATGTCCAGGATGCGGCTCCCTGCAAAGAGGAACATGTGCCAGCCCCACCCCCCACAGATGTACCGGCAGTGAAAACACATCCCAAACACACACCAACACTACCGTCCATCCCACGATAGCAACGGAGGCTGGTCAAAGACCACCATGACGCGTGCACAAGCAGGGACACGTGTAACCGTTGCCCTAACAACCCCCCTCAGGCCAAAGAATAATAGTATGGACATATGCATGTAATGCTGTGAAGGATGTGTGGTAGTCCTCAGTATTACAGAGGTAGGTACACAGATACACTGTAATCAACCGTGACGTATGTGCACTGTAGACAGCATACCTGCAGGTAATACATAGTTCAATCATGTGCCACAGAAATATACACATATGAATGAGGATAGGGGATAGACAAGTGTGAATGGGACAAACTATGAACATAAGTTCATAGGTCCATAGGTACATAGTAGGCTATCTACCCAAGGGCAGCCATAACCCTAGCCCATAGTTATGTTTCCTTTGCCAACCCTCCAGTCTGGAGATAAAATGCCTATTATATTGCTGTACCTCTGTCAAGCAGTGACAATGATGTAATCCCTGGGGTATATCTGCAATCCCCCATCCATTGGACAAGATCCCTCTCGAACAAGGCCAGCAAGGTTCTCTGCCTCACATGTACTGGGATGTTGTTCCACAGCATAGTGAGTGTCTGGGTGATGTATCTGTCCCTCCAACACATTCTATTAATGACCGTGTCAAGGTTCATGTCACCTGCCCCTGTGGTTCTGAGGGATGTAGATCCATTAGGTGAAGCATAGTCATCAAATATGGGTCGACATGACCTCGTATGTCAGGCACAGGTCACCACTGAACAAGTGGTATGTGACTGAATGGAGCAGGAGTCCTTGCAGTCGGGCAGCATAACACAAATTCCTGACACCCTGCATCCGTCTGACGATGAACCTATGGGGCCTTCCCAGCTGCTGCAGGTGTCGGGTCAGATACCTTCCAAACGGGGCAATGTACTCAATCATAGGTCTAATGAGTAATGAGTACAAGGAGACGATGACCTCCCCTGATCTAGATGTGAATCCCTGCACGATCAGGTAGGCAATGTAGAAGTTCTACCGAACCACGTTAGCAACGTGTGTGTCGAACGAATGGTGACTGACAACCTGGGTCCCCAGATCCCTGGTAATTCCCTCTGTGCTCAGTGGATTGCCACCCATATGGCGGCTAGAGGTGACCTTGTTCTTCCCGATGGGTATGACTATGCATTACCCGGCATTTAGCTGTAGGCCATGTCCCTGGCAGCAGATATCCATATCTGTGCGGCCCCTCTGAAGGATATCTGTGTCAGATGTCCGTCCCACTATGGCACCCAGTTCGCAGTCATCTGCAAACAATGTCAGCCATAACCCCCCTGTGTTTGCTTGTACTTTGGAAATGTAGATGCAGAAAAGAGTGGACCCAGGACAGAGCCCGTGGGACACCGCCTGTGACTGGCAGTGAGTCTGACATGGTGCCAGCAACTATGACCGTGTGGGTTGTGTCACCTAGCCAGTTTGCAACCCATCCTGCGATGTACGGGTTCACATCCAAGCCGATGGGTTTATCAATGATACCCGAGGGGGGTATTGTGTTGAAGGCCTTTGCCAGGTCGAGGTAGGCTGTATGGACTGCCTGACCCTCATCAATGGCCTCGGTGACTGTTCCTAAAATGTCAACCAAGTTTTAAACGCATGATCTGCCCTTGACCAAGCCAAACTGGGTTGGATGCAAAGTATGCAGGTCCCCTATGTCGTCATCTATGAGCTCCAGTATGATCCTTCCCCATGTCTTTGCAGATAAGGCTTCCCAAGCTAATGGGACGGTAATAACCAGGGTCAGTGGAGGCACTGCCTGTGTGAAGTGGGACTACAGTCGCCGTGCGCCACAACTTGGGTACGTTACCTGAGGTGAGGCTAAGATTAAACAGCTGTCCTAACTGTGGGTCTAATTCCTCAATGAGATCATGAGTACACAGCCGGGACACCATCTGGTCCCATGGATGCTGTGTTCACTACCTTGGAGAGAGCATGTCCCACCTGTGCGTTACAGAACATTCGGGGGCCACAATCTTCTGGTACAGACATCTCTCCATGTGGGGGGGAGGGGGTGGAGATGTCTTCACTGAACCTGTCAGCCAGTATGTTGGCAATGTGTGTATGTTCAGTAAACTTCACATCATTGTGAACCCAGTCAGAGCATATCTGGGAGTTTCCTCCCAGGTGTCCAACATAGCTAAAGAAAGCCTTATGATTGTCTGTCGAGTCCTTGGTGATATATCTGTGGGACCTGCCCCGGATAATGTCATGAGAGCTTGTAGTTCTTCACATATAATGAGCAAGGGTGTCTTACCTCACAAGGAGTCTGCTCTGTCTTGTAGTAGCTACCTCCTCTCATTGTAGAGCTTGTGTATGGCTGGGGTACACCACACTGGATGCTTGGCATTGGTACAAAGACCCACAGTTGGGTAAGGGATTGCCTGATCCATGCAGTCCTGTAGGTGCTGGTAGAAGGCATATGTAAGTGATTCAGTGGCTTGAGTAATGTTCACCACTGGCTCAGGGGCCTTAAAGGAGACCACACTAGTGTTTAGAAATGTGAAGTCGGCTTTTGAGAAAGCCATATGTATGGTAACCGGCACCACCCACAGCATTGTATGTCAATAGCAGAAGCTATTGTCCAAATAACATAGTATTAACTTTATTATTAAAATATGTATTATTATTTATTTAGTTATATGTTTCTGCTAATTACACTTGAAAATGCCCGGTAAGACCGGGCAAAAGTGCTCGTGATCTACCTGTTATGGTGGTGTCATTCTGACAATAAAGTGGCGATACTTCCCTATTGGGACTTCTGGGGATTATTTAAAGCAGTTGTTAACCTGCATCTTTGGATGTACACCATTTGGTTTCAGTTTTGAAAACCCTGGTTTTCGTAGCACTACATAATATGGGTAGTCAAACAGACATCCGCGATTGGGGAACATACAGCAGCAGTCAAAACCACTGGCCACATGGACACAGTCCAACAAGTTCTACACTTTACATATGCACATTGGTGTCCATTGTAGGACCCAAAAATTGTTCCGTACGGAATACCATCCAGCCGTTATCGTTCAACCAGAAGAAGCGACAGTCATGACTACGGCACAGCTAGACATATGCACCACCAGCGTGTTTAAGGTTGATGACAAGTGTCCATGAAATGCAGGACATATGAACAGAAATCCCCAGATTGTCGAGTCCATAGAAGTGCGTCCACATCCCAGTCCCGCACACATGAAGGATGTGTAATGGGTACTGTCGAGGGTTGCAGCCATGGGATCGTGGGTATGCAGAAATGGGGCTCAGTGTTGTTTGGCAGATAATCCGTTGTCCCGCCCCGTGGGAGGGATGTGGGTGTAGCACATGCCTCACTCCCCACTAATAATGCAGAGCATCCACCAGATAATGCTAAATGCAGGTGTGAAATGTGTACAGCCCTATACCAGTGTCCAGTAGGCAATTCCCATGGATGGACAAGTGTACGACCAAGATGGCACCCATAACTGCAAACCCGGTGGAATTACACAGCTGCAGTAAGGCATAACACAGGAAATACAGATAGGGACTACAGTAGACACTCCCCATACAAAGTCGGACCACCGTGCAAATACCGGCGTACACAGCACTTAATCTGCCAGCAACAAAATGGGGATTACTCGCTTCCATACCGCGGAAGAAATGGGCGACCTGTGGAACACATACTAATGGCACATCAACAACGTCAACTAGGATAGTTAAACTATGGCGTTCCCACTTATAAAGAACATGCTTCAATGAATAAACAGGATCTACATGTTTTGGTGGTGTTATGTTGACAATACAGTGATGGATATTTCCTATTGGGACTTCTGAGGTTTATTTAAAGCAGTTGCTAACCTGCATCTTTGGATGTACACCATTTGGTTTCAGTTCTGAAAAACCTGGTTTACGTAGCACTACATAATATGGGTAGTCAAACAGACATCCGCGATTGGGGAACATACAGCAGCAGTCAAAACCACTGGCCAGATGGACACAGTCCAACAAGCTCTACACTTGACATATGCACATTGGTGTCCATTGTAGGACCCAAAAATTGATCCGTACAGAATTCCATCCAGCCGTTGCCGTTCCACCAGAAGACGCGACAGCCGTGAGTACGGCACAGCTAGACATATGCACCACCAGCGTGTTTAAGGTTGATGACAAGTGTCCATGAAATGCAGGACATATGAACAGAAGTCCCCAGATCGTCGAGTCCATAGAAGTGCGTCCACATCCCAGTCCCGCACACATGAAGGATGTGTAATGGGTACCGTCGAGGGTCACAGCCATGGGATCCTGGGTATGCAGAAATGGGGCTCGGTGTTGTTTGGCAGATAATCCGTTGTCCCGCCCCGTGGGAGTGATGTGGGTGTAGCACATGCCTTACTCCCCACTAATAATGCAAAGCATCCACCGGATAATGCTAAATGCAGCTGTGAAATGTGTACAGCCCTATACCAGTGTCCAGTAGGCAATTCCCATGGATGGACAAGCGTACGACCAAGATGGCACCCATAACTGCAAACCTGGTGGAATTACACAGCTGCAGTAAGGCATAACACAGGAAATACAGATAGAGACTACAGTAGACACTCCCCATACAAAGTCAGAACGCCGTGCGATACCGGCATTACAGCACCCAATCTGCCAGCAAGAAAATGGGGATCACTCGCTTCCATACCGCGGAACATATGGGCGACCTGTGGAACACATATTAATGGCACACCAACAACGTCAACTAGGAAGGTCATAGGATGGTTAAACTATGGTGTTCCCACTTATAAAGAACATCTGTCAATGAATAAATAGGATCTACATGTTTTGGTGGTGTTATTTTGACTATATAGTGGCGGATATTTCCTATTGAGCCTTCTGAGGATTATTGAAAGCAGTCGCTAACCTGCATCTTTGGATGTACACCATTTGTTTTCAGTTATGAAACACCTGGTTTCCGTAGCACTACATAATATGGGTAATCAAACAGACAACCGCGATTGAGGAACATACAGCTGCAGTCAAAACCACTGTCCAGATGGACACAGTACAAGAAGTTCTACACTTTACATATGCACATTGGTGTCCATTGTAGGACCCCAAAAATTGATCCGTACGCTATATCATCCAGCTGCTACCATTCCACCCAGAAGAAGCGACAGCCTTGACTACGGCACAGCTAGACATATGCATCACCAGCGTGTGTAAGGTTGATGACAGTGTCCATGAAATGCAGGACATATGAACAGAAATCCACAGATTGTCGAGTCCATAGACGTGCGTCCACATCCCAGTCCCGCACACATGAAGGATGTGTAATGGGTACCGTCGAGGGTTGCAGCCATGGGATCGTGGGTATGCAGAAATGGGGCTCGGTGTTGTTTGGCAGATAATCCATTGTCCCGCCCCGTGGGATGGATGTGGGTATAGCACATGCCTTACTCCCCACTAATAATACAAAGCATCCACCGGATAATGCTAAATGCAGGTGTGAAATGTGTACAGCCCTATACCAGTGTCCAGTAGACAATTCCCATGGATGGACAAGCGCATTTACCAAGATGGCACCCATACCTGCAAACCCGGTGGAATTACACAGCTGCAGTAAGGCATAACACAGGAAATGCAGATGGGAACTACAGTAGACACTCCCCATACAAAGTCAGACCGCCGTGTGAATACCGGCGTACGCAGCACTCAATCTGCCAGCACCAAAATGGGGATTACTCGCTGCCATGCTGCGGAACAAATGGGCGACCTGTGGAACACATACTAATGGCACACCAACAACGTCAACTAGGAATGTCAGTCAAAACCAACGGCCAGATGGACACAGTCCAACAAGTTCTACACTTTACATATGCACATTGGTGTCCATTGTAGGACCCAAAAATTGATACGTATGGAATATCATACAGCTGTTATCGTTCAACCAGAAGAAGCGACAGCCGTGACTATGGCACAGCTAGACATATGCACCACCAGCGTGTTTAAGGTTGATGACAAGTGTCCATGAAATGCAGGACATATGGACAGAAATCCCCAGAGTTCCGAGTCCATAGAAGTGCGTCCACATCCTAGTCCCGCACACATGAAGGATGTGTAATGGGTACCGTCGAGTGTTGCAGCCATGGGATCCTGGGTATGCAGAAATAGGGCTCGGTGTTGTTTGGCAGATAATCCATTGTCCCGTCCCGTGGGAGGGATGTGGGTGTAGCACATGCCTTACTCCCCACTAATAATGCAAAGCATCCACCGGATAATGCTAAATGCAGGTGTGAAATGTGTACAGCCCTATACCAGTGTCCAGTAGGCAATTCCCATGGATGGACAAGCGTACGACCAAGATGGTACCCATAACTGCAAACCTGGTGGAATTACACAGCTGCAGTAAGGCATAACACAGGAAATACAGATAGGGACTACAGTAGACACTCCCCATACAAAGTCAGACCGCCATGCGAATACCGGCGTACACAGCACCCAATCTGCTAGCAAGAATATGGGGATCACTCGCTTCCGTACCGCGGAAAATATGGGCGACCTGTGGAACATATATTAATGGCACACCAACAACGTCAACTAGGAAGGTCATAGGATGGTTAAACTATGGTGTTCCCACTTATAAAGAACATCCTTCAATGAATTAGTAGGATCTACATGTTTTAGTGGTGTTAGTTTTGACAATACAGTGGCGGATATTTCCCATTGGGACTTCTGAGGTTTATTTAAACCAGTTGCTAACCTGCATCATCGGATTTACACCATTTGGGTTCATTTCAGAATAAACTGGTTTTCGTAGCATTACATAATATGTGTAGTCAAACAGTCATCCACGATTGGGGAACATACAGGAGCAGTTAAACCCACTGGCCAGATGGACACAGTCCAACACGTTCTACACTTTACATATGCACATCGGTGTCCATTGTAGGACCCCAAAAATTGATCCGTACGCCACATCTACCAGCTGCGATCGAGAGACCTAAAAGGAGTGAATAGCCGTGACTACGGCACAGCTAGACATATGCACCACCAGCGTGTTTAAGGTTGATGACAAGTGTCCATGAAATGCAGGACATATGAACAGAAATCCCCAGATTGTCGAGTCCATAGAAGTGCGTCCACATCCCAGTCCCACACACATGAAGGACATATAATGGGTACCGTGGAGGGTTGCAGCCATGGGATCCTGGGTATGCAGAAATGGGGCTCGGTGTTGTTTGGCAGATAATCCGTTGTCCCGCCCCGTGGGAGGGATGTGGGTATAGCACATGCCTTACTCCCCACTAATAATGCAAATCATCCACTGGAGAATGCTAAATGCAGCTGTGAAATGTGTACAGCCCTATACCAGTGTCCAGTAGGCAATTCCCATGGACGGACAAACGTACGACCAAGATGGCACCCATAACTGCAAACCCAGTGGAATTACACAGCTGCAGTAAGGCATAACACAGGAAATACAGATGGGAACTACAGTAGACACTCCCCATACAAAGCCAGATCGCCGTGTGAATACCGGCATACACAGCACTCAATCTGCCAGCAACAAAATGGGGATTACTCGCTGCCATTCTGCGGAACAAATGGGCGACCTGTGGAACACATACTTATGGCACACCAACAACGTCAACTAGGAAGGTCATAGGATGGTTAAACTATGGCGTTCCCACTTATAAAGAACATCCTTCAATGAATTAATAGGTTCCACATGTTTCGGTTGTGTTATATTGACAATACAGTGGCGGATATTTCCTATTGGGACTTCTGAGGATTAGTTAAAGCAG
>NC_056725.1:1330556440-1330598968 GCF_019279795.1 Protopterus annectens
TACGCAGGTTATGGTTAATCAGTCAAATATTGGTTTTCCAATTTGTGGTAAGGAATGGGATTATTGGAGGGAAAAAATGAGAAAGAGGTGGAAAAGTCCACAGAATCTGTAGTGTAGGGCAGAGAGAATTATAAATAAAATACACAAGGCATGAGGCTGGTTAGAGGATTTACTGCAGATCTTTTTTGCTTTAAACTTTACACTCACAAACAAAGGGTGTATGCCTCCAACTAGTGGCGAGAGGAGGGTGATGCACTGGGAGTAGAAAGTTCATCGAGACTCGCATCTACAGAGTGGGAAGAGCCAAGAATAAGTCTGTAAAAACAATCAGTGACCTGAAGTTGAAAAGGTGCTACAGCCAGGGTGAAGGTATGCAGTTTAAAACTTTCTTATTTCAAAAATTGCAAAGGTATACATATGGGATTATTGGAGGGAAAATGAGAAAGAGGGGGAAAATTCCACAGAATTTGCAGTGTAGGGCACAGAGAATTATAAATATAATTTGTCAGGCATGAGGTTGGTTTTAGGATTTACTGCAGGTCTTTTTTGTTTTAAACTTTACAGTCACAATGAATAGGTGTATGATGCCATCTAATGGTGAGAGGAGGGTGGTAAACTGGAAGAAGAAGGTTCATCGAGACTTGAATCTACAGAGCGGGAAGAGCCAAGAAAATGTCCAAAAAATTAGTGACCTGAAGTTGGAAAGGTGCTACAGCCAGGAAGAAGGTATGCAGTTTAGAACTTTCTTATTTCAAAAATTGCCAAAGTATACATATGGGATTATTTGCAGGAAAAATGAGAAAGAAGTGGAAAAGTCCAAAGAATCTGTAGTGTAGGGCAGAGAGAATTAGAAATACAATACATAAGGCATGAGGCTGGTTAGAGGATTAAGTGCAGGTTTTTTTGTTTTAAACTTTGCAGTCACAATCAATGTGTGCATGCTTCCAACTAGTGGTGAGAGGAAGGTGGTGCGCTGGGAGAAAAAAGTTAATTGAGACTCACATCTACAGAGTGGGAAGAGCCAATAAAATGTCAAGAAAAACAATCATTGACCTGAAGTTGGAAAGGTGCTACAGCCAGGAAGAAGGTATACAATTTAGAACTTTCTTATTTCAAAAATGGCAAAGGATAAATATGGGATTATTGGAGGAAAAAATGAGAAAGAGGTGGAAAAGTCCACAGAATATGTGGTGTAGGGCAGAGGGAATTATAAATACAATACAGAACGCATAAGGCTAGTTAGAAAATTTACTGCAGGTCTATTTTTTTAAAACTTTACATTCACAATCAATGGGTGTATGCTCCCACCTACTGGCGAGATTAGGGTGGTACACTTTAAGAAGAAGTTTTATAGAGACTAGAATCTACAGAGTGGGAAGAGCCAAAAAATGTCCAGAAAAACAATCAGTGACCTGAAATCAGAAAGGTGCTACAGCCAGGGAGATTATATGCAGTTTAGAACTTACTTATTTCAAAAATTGCAAGGGTATACATATGGGATTATTGGAGGGAAAAATGATAAACAGGAGGAAAAATCCACAGAATCTGTAGTGTAGGGCAGAGAGAATTATAAATACAATACGTAAGGCATGACACTGGTTAGAGGATTTAGTGCAGTTATTTTTGATTTTAAACTTTAGAGTCACAATCAATGAGTGTACGCTTCCAACTAGTGGTGAGAGGAGGGTGGTGCACTGGGAGAAAAAAGTTCATTGAGACTCACATCTACAGAATGGGAAGAGCCAAGAAAAAGTCAAGAAAAACCATCATTGACCTGAAGTTGGAAAGGTTCTACAGCCAGGGAGAAGGTATGTAGTTTAGAACTTTCTTATTTCAGAAAATGCAAAGATATACATATGGGATTATTGGATGGAAAAAATGAGAAAGAGGTAGAAAAATCCAAATAATCTGTAGTGTAGGGCAGAGGGAATTCTAAATACAATATGCAAGGCATGAGGCTGGTTAAAGGATTTACTCCAGGTCTTTTTTGTTTTAAACTTTAAGTCACAATCAGTGGGTGTATGATCCCACATAGAGGCGAGAGTATGATGGTACACTGGAAGAAGGTGGTTGTCGAATCTCAAATCTGCAGAGCGGGAAGAGTGAAGAAAAAATCCAGAAAAACAATCAGTGACCTGAAGTTTGAAAGGTGACACAGTCAGATGAAGGTATGCAGTTTAGAACTTTCTTATTTCAAAAATTTCAAAGGTATACATATGGGATTATTTGAGGGAAAAAAATGAGAAAGAGGTGGAAAAGTTCACAGAATCTGTAGTGTAGGGCAGAGAGAATTATAAATACAATACATAATGCATGAGGCTGCTTAGAGAATTTACCGCAGGTCTTTTTTGTTTAAACTTTACACTCACAATTAATGGGTGCATGCTGCCAACTAGTGGTGAGAAGAGGGTGGTACACTGGAAAAGAAGGTTCACAGTGACTTGAATCTACAGAGTGGGAAGAACCAAGAAAAAGTCCAGAAAAACAATCAGTGAAATGACTTTGGAAAGGTGCTATAGCCAGGGAGAAGGCATGCAGTTTAGCACTTTCTTATTTCAAAAAATTGCAAAGGTATACTCATGGGACTATTGGATTGAAAAAATGAAAAAGAGGTGGAAAGGTCTACAGAATATGTAGTGTAGGGCAGAGAGAATTTTAAATACAATAAGTAAGGCATGAGGCTGGTTAGAGGATTTAATGCTGGTCTATTTTGTTTTAAACTTTACAGTCAGAATTTATGGGTTTATGCTCCCACCTAGTGGCAAGATGAGGGTGGTACACTGGAAGAAAAAGGTTCATCAAGTCTCGACTCTAGAGAGCTGGAATAGCCAAGAAAAAGTTGAGGAAAACAATTAGTGACCTGAAGTTGGAAAGGTGCTACAGCCACTGAGAAGGTATGCAGTTTAGAACTTTCTTATTTCAAAAATTGCCAAAGTATACATATGGTATTATTTGCATAAAAAATGAGAAAGAAGTGAAAAAGTCCAAAGAATCTGTAGTGTAGGGTAGAGAGAATTAGCAAAACAATACATAAGGCATGAGGCTGGTTAGAGGATTTAGTGCAGGTCTTTTTTGTTTAAAACTTTGCAGTCACAATCAATGTGTGTATGCTGCCACCTAGTGGTCAAAAGAGGGTGGTGCACTGGAAGAAGAGGGTTGGTCGAGACTCGAATCTTTAAAGCGGGAATAGCCAAGAAAAAGATCAGAAAAACAATTAGTGACCTGAAGTTGGAAAGCTGCTACAGCCTGGGAGAAGGTATGCAGTTTAGAATTTTCCTATTTCAAATATTGCAAAGGTATACATATGGGATTATTGGAGGGAAAATGAGAAAGAGGTGGAAAAGTCCACAGAATCTGTAGTGTAGGGCAGAGAGAATTATAAATAAAATCCACAAGGCATGAAGCTGGTTAGAGGATTTATTGCAGATCTTTTATGCTTTAAACTTTACAGTCACAATCAAAGGGTGTATGCCTCCAACTAGTGGTGAGAGGAATGTGATGCACTGGGAGAAGAAAGTTCATCGAGACTCACATCTATAGAGTGGGAAGAGCCAAGAATAAGTCCAGAAAAACAATCAGTGACCTGAAGTTGAAAAGGTATGCAGTTTAAAACTTTCTTATTTCAAAAATTGCAAAGCTATACATATAGGATTATTGGAGGGAAAAATGGGAAAGAGGTGGAAAAGTCCACAGAATATGCAGTGTAGGGCAGAGAGAATTATAAATATAATAAGTCAGGTATGAGGTTGATTTTAGGATTTACTGCAGGTCTTTTTTGTTTTAAACTTTACAGTCACAATGAATAGGTGTTTGATGCCATCTAATGGTGACAGGAGGGTGGTAAACTGGAAGAAGAAGGTTCATTGAGACTTGAATCTACAGAGCGGGGACAGCCAAGAAAATGTCCAAAATTAGTGACCTGAAGTTGGAAAGGTGCTACAGCCAGGAAGAAGGTATGCAGTTTAGAAGTTTATTTCAAAAATTGCAAAGGATAAATATGGGATTATTGGAGGAAAAAATGAGAAAGAGGTGGGAAAGTCCACAGAATCTGTGGTGTAGGGCAGAGGGAATTATAAATACAATACACAAGGCAGGAGGCTGTTTAGAGAATTTACCTCAGTTTTTTTTTGTTTAAGCTTTACACTCACAATTAATGGGTGCATGCTGCCAACTAGTGGTGAGAGGAGGGTGGTACACTGGAAAAGAAGGTTCACCGACACTTGAATCTACAGAGTGGGAAGAGCCAAGAAAAAGTCCAAAAAAATCAGTGAACTGACGTTGGAAAGTTGCTATAGCCAGGGAGAAGGCATGCAGTTTAGCACTTTCTCATTTCAAAAATTGCAAAGGTATACACATGTGTCTATTGCATTGAAAAGATGAAAAAGAGGTGGAAAAGTCTACAGAATATGTAGTGTAGGGCAGAGAGAATTATATATACAATAAGTAAGGCATGAGGCTGGTTAGAGGATTTACAGAGGTTCTATTTTGTTTTAAACTTTACAGTCACAATGAATGGGTGTATGCTCTCACCTAGTGGCGAGATGAGGGTGGTGCACTGGAAGAAAAAGGTTCATCAAGTCTTGACTCTAGAGAGCTGGAAGAGCCAAGAAAAAGTCGAGAAAAACAATTAGTGACCTGAAGTTGGAAAGGTGCTACAGCCAGGAAGAAGGAATGCAGTTTAGAACTTTCTTATTTCAAAAATTGCCAAAGTATACATATGGGATTATTTGCAGGAAAAAATGAGAAAGAAGTGGAAAAGTTCAAATAATCTGTAGTGTAGGGCAGAGAGAATTAGAAATACAATACATAAGGCATGAGGCTGGTTACAGGATTTGCTGCAGATCTTTTTTGTTTTAAACTTTACAGTCACAATCACAGGGTGTATGCCTCCAACTTGTGGCGAGAGAAGGGTGGTGCACTGGGAGAAAAAAGTTCATCAAGACTCATGCCTATGGAGTGGGAAGAGCCAAGAATAAGGCCAGGAAAAACAATTAGTTACCAAAGTTGGAAAAATGCTACAGCTAGGGTGAAGGTATGCAGTTTAGAACTTTTTTTATTTCAAAAATTGCAAAGGTATACATATGGGATTATTGGTGGGGGAAAATGAGAAAGAGGTGGAAAAGTCCACAGAATCTGTAGTGTAGGGCAGAGAGAATTATAAATAAAATACAGAAGGCATGAGGCTGGTTAGAGGATTTACTGGAAATTTTTTTTGCTTTAAACTTTACACTCACAATCAAATGGTGCTTGCCTCCAACTAGTGGCGAGAGGAGGGTGGTGCACTGGGAGAAGAAAGTTCATCGAAACTCGCATCTACAGAGTGAGATGAGCCAAGAATAAGTCCAGAAAAACAATCGTTGACCTGAAGTTTAAAAGGTGCTACAGCAAGGGTGAAGGTATGCTTTTTAAAACATTCTTATTTCAAAAATTGCAAAGGTATACATATGGGATTATTGGAGGGAAAAATGAGAAAGAGATGGAAAAGTCCACAGAATATGCAGTGTAGGGCAGAGAGAATTATAAATATAATACGTCAGGCATGAGGCTGGTTTTAGGATTTACTGCAGGTCTTTTTTGTTTTAAACTTTACAGTCACAATGAATAGGTGTATGATGCCATCTAATGGTGAGAGGAGGGTGGTAAACTGGAAGAAGAAGTTTCATCGAGACTTGAATCTACAGAGTGGGAAGAGCCAAGAAAATGTCCAAAAAAAACAATTAGTGACCTGAAGTTGGATAAGTGCTACAGCCAGGGAGATGATATGCAGTTTAGAACTTACCTATTTCAAAAATTGAAAAGGTATACATATGGGATTATTGGAGGAAAAAATGATAAACAGGAGGAAAAATCCACAGAATTTGTAGTGTAGGGCAGAGAGAGAATTAAATATACAATATGCAAGGCATGAGGCTGGTTAGAGAATTTACTGCAGATCTTTTTTGTTTTAAACTTTACAGTCACAATCAATGGGTGTATGCCTCCAATTTGTGGTGAGAGGAGGGTGGTGCATTGGGAGAAAAAAGTTCATTGAGGCTCGTGTCTACGGAGTGGAAAGAGCCAATAATAAGTCCATAAAAACAAAAAGTGACCTTAAGTTGGAAAAATGTTACAGCCAGGTTGAAGGTATGCAGTTTAGAACTTTCTTATTTCAAAAACTGCAACGGTATACATATGGGATTATTGGAGGGGAAAAATGAGAAAGATTTGGAAAAGTCCACAGAATCTGTAGTGTAGAGCAGAGAGAATTATAAATAAAATATACAAGACATGAGGCTGGTTAGTGGATTTACTGCAGATCTTTTTTGCTTTAAACTTTACAGTCACAATCAAAGGGTGTATGCCTCCAACTAGTGGCGAGAGGAGGGTGGTGCACTGGGGGAAGAAAGTTCATTGAGGCTCGCATCTACAGAGTGGGAAGAGCTAAGAATAAGTCCAGAAAAACAGTCAGTGACCTGAGGTTGAAAAGGTGCTACAGCCAGGGTGAAGGTATGCAGTTTAAAACTTTCTTATTTCAAAAATTGCAAAGGTATACATATGGGATTATTGGAGGGAAAATGAGAAAGAGGTGTAAAAGCCACAGAATATGCAGTGTAGGGCAGAGGAAATTATAATTATAATATGTCAGGCATGAGGCTGGTTTTAGGATTTACTGGACGTCTTTTTTTTTAAACTTTACACTCACAATGAATAGGTGTATGATGCCATCTAATGGTGAGAGGAGGGTGGTAAACTGGAAGAAGAAGGTTCATCGAGACTTGAATCTACAGAGTGGGAAGAGCCAAGAAAATGTCCAAAAAAATGAGTGACCTGAATTCGGAAAGGTGCTACAGCCAGGGAGATTATATGCAGTTTAGAACTTACTTATTTCAAAAATTGCAAAAGTATACATATGGGATTATTGAAGGGAAAAAATGATAAACAGGAGGAAAAATCCACAGAATCTGTAGTGTAGGGCAAAGAGAATTATAAATACAATCCCCGGGATTCATGAAGCTTGCGCCAGGCGCAGGCATTGCGTAGGCGGTATAATGCCAAATATGGCCGTCGAGCGATTCAGGTACGATCCATTTCCACGTGCACTACCGGCGTACGCCAGAACTGCGCAGCCCCCGGCTTAGGTATGCTAATCACCCCATGTGCAGTGTCGCACCATGCAAATGAAGGCATATAGTGATTCATGAAGTGGTGCAGGCGTAGGGTCAGCCCACGGAAATGTAAACCAAAAAACACGGTTTACATTTTCCCAAACAGAACATCAGAGCTATGGAAGAGGGCCAGACCCAGGTATCACAATGTTAACATATGCCAATGGCGAAATACACAGCCAATGGCATAAGAAAAGATGCACAACACGTAAATAACAACATTTAATGTCATGTCCACAGTAACACACAGCACAACCGCAGGGCATGTGTGCGGAAGCTGAAAGAAATAATATAAAAATGTCATAAAATCGCAACGTAATAGAAATCAGATTTACAGCATAATACACAATGGTAGGCATGGAACACCACAACCAAGGTGCAAGGGTTGCTAAGGGCCTGCGATAGTGTTCGGCACGGTAACTATGAATTAGTAGTCAATGCCATGCAAATGAGGCAGATAATACTGAAGCGCAAATGTCCCGCCGGATGAAGGTTGTACCATACGGCGCAGCGGTATAACACCAAGGAGTGGCTCAGAGGAGATACATGACATCAGCAGAGGGGTGTGCCACTGTAGCAGTAAGCACATTGGAGCAATGCAAATCTGGCCTGTCCATTGCTAAGCAAAGCTGCAGGACAGGGGCGGGGAGGAAGGTATAGAATCGTTTAGCTGAGAGCACACATGGTGCCCAAAAGCGCATGTGTATGGGATGAAAACGTGCCCGAAACCCAGTAATCGGATGCACGCGCTGCAAACAATAGCACAAACAGGAAGGTCATGGGAAGAAAAGAAGGAAATGCGGAAGTAGGGTAATTGGAGTACTAATGAGCAATCAACACCAATCAACCCACGATGGCCAATCGATGGCAGCTGACAAGTCTGCTTGCAGAAACCTGCAAAACAGGATAGGGGAGGCATTGGAATGCAAAGAAAGGAGGGGAGGTATTGGATTGCAAAGATAGGAGACCTGACACAGCAGAGCAAAGCAAACCGACAGCAGACTGGCAGTAGCACACATAACGCAAGATACGCCAGGTCCAGGAAAGTACAAATGAAAGTAGGCTGCAGGATGCACGCCAGAAAATGGTAGGTGCAACGTGCAGAAATGTAAAGGGAAGGTCAAGAGGTAATCCAAGTCAGGCAAATGTAATTCAACACCAAAGGCACCACAATAGTAGTTCTGGCAGTAAAACACATAAGATACCCTGTAGCTACGATCATACATACACACCCTATGACACCACCGGTGTTCACAGCACAATAGTATAAAGTGTGAAAGCACCCAACACACACCTGTGTATTCCCAAACACTGCACCATAGGTGTAAACACACGGGGAACTTTTAAAATGTACATGTTGGGAGCTGCCATAGCTGTGATTCATCAGCATGTGTTAGAGACTGATGGTGTTGTGGAGGATGATGCCGACAACCACCGCAGGCCTCGGAGGAGAAGGAGAGTGTTCAGACCAAGGGTAACCTACCAGGGGCTACATGACCTGGAGATAGTAGAGTGTTACAGGGTGGACAGGGACATGTTACAGCAAATAGTGGCACTGTGCCGGCCACGCCTGAGAACCAGAAACAACAGAGGGGAACCCATCCCAGTGGACACGAAGGTATGTGTAAGCCTGCGAATACTGGCCACAGGTACCTTTCAAAGGCCAACTGGAGATATAAGGGGTATCTCACAGGCATCAGCATCCAGGGTACTACACCAGTTCCTGGATGCCATGTTACCACATGCCAATGAGCAGATATACTTCCCCCAAACTCAGGAGGAGTTGGCCAGCAATAAGCGCCACTTCCACCATGTGGCACACTACCCGGAGGTACTGGGTGCGATAGACTGCACGCACATACAAATCAAGTCACCACCCGGTGAGCATGGTAGGCGCTACATAAACTGCAAGGGATTCCACTCCATCAACTGCCAGGTCGTGTGCAATGCCTAGGGCATTATCATGGATGTGTGTGCTGGCAGCCCTGGAAGCTACCATGACTCCCATATCTGGCATGCCTCACAGCCGTATCAGGTATTTGTCAGGGGGGACATCCCACATGGCCATCTTGTAGGGGATGCTGGCTATGCACTGGAGCCATGGATGATGACTCCCATCAGAAATGCACACACACCCATGCAAGTTCGCCATAATGAGGCACACGCACAAACCAGAATCATCATAGAGCGTGTGTTTGGGATGCTGAAATCACGGTTCCAGTGCTTGGATACATCTGGTGGAGCCTTGCAGTACTCTCCAGGCATGTGTGCCCACATCATCATAGTATGTGCCATGCTACATAATATGATCCTGCGGAAGCAGCTGCAGCAGGGACAAAATGGTGAAGGCCCTCATAGCCCACCGCAATTGCCAAGGCCATTACAGGCACAGAGGGATTCAGACCATGAACACACTGTGCCAGCCCCAGTAGGCAGATGGAGGCGTGCCCAATATGCCTATGCCTTGACAAAGAGGGAACGTATAGCACATACTCTGACAGTGTAGGCCCCTATGGACTGACACCTCTCCACCTGCACACACAGTAAAATGGATGGCACACAAACATGACCGCCTGTAAATTGTAATGTATAAGTGGCCCAATGTGTGACTCCTACATAGGCAGCCCTCAAACATTGTAAACACAACAGCTAGTGGAACACGGAATGCCAACACCTGAACAGTACATGAGCCTTACAGCATATGGTTGTGCTGTGTGCCTGTCACGTTCCCCGCCAGATATATATACATATATATATATATATATATATATATATATATATATATATATATATATATATATATATATATATATATGTACACATATGCATATATATAATACAGATAGAAAGGGCAATAGAGTGATATATGGTGATATAGATGGATACAGCGATATCTGCAAATATAATAGATAGTTCAACGACATTCATAACACCTTGGAGGTACAAATAAATAGGATACCGCCAACCATGGAATGTGTAACATACCGACATGCGTAACCCCGAGGCTGAAAGACCGATAGAACACAGTACCGGAACAGTACAACCGCGAGTAATAGTATGATTATATGAAGGGACATTTAGTCACTGCTGCCGGTGTTGCGGTCCATGTAGGTACTGTGTTCAACTGTGTTTGTGAGTGCCGTAGTCTGTTTAAGTGTGCATTGAGGGTGCCGTGGTCGTCTCCATGTGACTGTAATGTGTGTGTGTGTCCGCAACATGTGTTTGTTAGTGCCAAGTCAGAGGCAGATCAGTACGGTAGGTGTGGGTATAGCTAGCCGTAGATATACGGTTACTACCTGTCCCACAGTAGGAGGGACAGCCCCACCCTGGGCAGGTGTGTCCTGACATAAAACAGTACAAAGGGCAAATGTCCGAGATGGTAAGACATAAATATGTCCCATATATAATGTAATAGTCGTATTTAATAGTTATGCCTGTATGTAAGAAACGTAAATGTTACATGCAATATGATAAGTAGCCAAAGTCACACAACAATAGGTATGTATTGAGGATAAAAGTATGTGCTAACCTGTGTACTGACCGTGGCTATGTGTTGGCCTGTAAACACTGCTGTGTGTCCCGCAAGTGTCCAACAATGACCATATGAAAAGGTGGCAACCCATGGCAAACAGGCTCTTTTACCAACACAACCACAATGACTGCAAATATCTGGGACAGAAATACAAGGGATAGCTGTCACTTACACATATCCCTTGATATATCGCTGCAATTATGGAGGTATACAAGTAGCAAGCTCACCTGCAGATGATATAGAAACCAATTAACAACGGCCCAACGTACAATCCCGTAACATAAGTCTACTAACTGTAAGCTCTCTAATTAGGGATGGAGCCCACACACATATATACAGATTATGTAGAAATGCAAGGCCCACAAACCTGTATATGCTACCGACATCCCCCACACTAGAAACTAAAGCAATACAGTTTGTAATAGCAGCACAAACATCCAGTCGGTCAATTACAACTGCAGAACCCTCAACATACCGTGTGAGAGACACAATTAAAGGCATCATGCAAAACTGCAGGCGTTGTATAATGGAACAAACAGCCATGTTACAGGTTTTGTGTGCAATACTCCGTTATCAGACGTTGGGATGACAGGTACACCCACATTTTGAACCAAATACTCTACCTGTCACACACAATCCACGGGGGACATGAATCCAAAGTATACTTGTCTCCATGCATAGCAGTTGCAATTACACATAACAAAACACAATACAGACTGTCTCCACGAAGGTAGGGCAAATAGGCAATGCCCAAGTGGTGAATTCAATTATACCCCACTGTCGCCACGTAATTGGCGAATGGAGTAGCTGCACAGCTGATATGCAAGTAATTAGTCACTCAGGAACACCAATTGGCGGGATGAATCCACATGTTACAGGTATCGACATATATAATAATGACTTGGCAGACATTCAAACCGTATGCTCATACCGAATACCAGTTGAAACACTGTGAGAGAAATAGAAACGAAACGCCGTAACGATAACAAGGTATGTAGAACACCCGATATGTAAGGTTATGTATAGCATGATCTGTTTTAATTAGTTTTACTGTATGTATAGCCTGGTTTGCATTAATTAAACGTGTCCGCAATGCATAAAGTGGGGAAAGGTATTTATGTAGTGATAAATAAAGGTAAAAAGTGGAAGGCACAAACAGGCAGTCACAACAAGTACGTTACTCAGCTAAATAAATCCAACTGGAAAAAATCCAAATGGCAGATGCGTAATTCTTCCAACATGGAGATTCACCACTCTAAAATAGTTCTTTCAACACCACTAGACCGAAGTAGCAGTTTCAAACAGAAAAAGCAGCACAGGAAAAAACAGCTGCTTACCTCCGTCTAACAATAGCTTGTAACAAAGTTCCAAAATCAAGGACAACCAAGCGTTAGGTGGAATAAACTTTAATTAACATAAAAAGGCGAGCGCTTTCAACAATAGTCTTCCTCAGGCCATTGATGCTTCTGCCATTTGGATTTTTTCCAGTTGGATTTATTTAGCTGAGTAACGTACTTGTTGTGACTGCCTGTTTGTGCCTTCCACTTTTTACTTTTATTTATTACTTCTTTCCTTGGGTAGGTACAGTGGTGCACCTTTTTTATATACTTTGAATTTATGTAGTGATGTCCTGCTGAGCATACTAACGCTTGTAGAAACTGTGCGTCCAGCAGTGGGACACAAGGTACACAGCACAGACACCACAAGGGATGCTACATGAGGGCGTTAAACAGAACAATTCCATACAACCCGCCGTCAGTGGTAGGGTATGTCCAACAAGGACGTGCCATAGCAGGGGATAGTATATGTTGATATACTGTCACAGCACGCATGTGTATGGGCATATAACGTTAATGACATATCTAAGGTGGTCCTGCTGTGCAAGTATGCTTTGCATTATGGGATACTATGTGAAATATGTGTAATGTATAGTATTGTAGGTAGATATGACAGATATTCTACACAGCATAACAGGCATATCATGCATACCACAGGTATCGTCTATTGGCATGTACAATAACAGGATACATATGGCTTGTAGGCATGGGACATTGTAATAGCATGATAGCTAATATAAATGGAAGGGCTACCAAGTAACCATGCACAAAGGACATGTAATAGCTTCACAGGTGCATAGTGGGGTACTATGCAGTCTGGCAAGTCCATGTGTAAGCACAACTACAGTGTTCACACTAGTGGCACCTCTCTAGGGTAGTGTCCTGTGAACAGCAGAGCCATGTGTTACCTGCACCTCTGCACAGTACAGCCACTGCAGTGATCCCAGGCCTACATGTGTCTCCCAACCACCAAGGGAGGTATCACATGAACAGTGCTACTGAGTGTCCCTGTGTGATGTACATAGGACTTATGTTCCAAAGCATGGTGAGTGTCCTGTTTGGGAATGTAACCCTCAAGCACATCCCACTCATTGTGGCGTGTGTGCACATATCCATGAGCATGTTGCTCACAGTGGCTTTTGCTTATGTCGCGTATGAGGAGTATATCCATTAATAATGTTGTGGACATGGGCCCTGTCTGATCAGCAGAGGTCACCCCTGAGTATGTAGTATGCAAATGTGTACAGATGTGGTGTCCGTAGTGCAGCCGCATATTTAAACTGTCGGAGCTCAGTAAACATCATGGCGTGTTAATGTTGTGGTATGTAAAGCTGTAGCTGTTGTGTAAGGTACACCCTAAATGGGGTGGTGTACCCTTGAATGTGTGTAGATGTCTTGAGTTCAGAGGTACAATGGGTGACTATGTACCAGCTACACACCCAGTACAGATAGGTGTGGCCACGTAGAAGGATATCCACACCACAGTGGCAAGACGGTAACCACAGGAGTGGGTGCGACATATGTGTGTACTGCAAACATGTACAATGTGATATGTATGTAGGGGACTACCACCCATGTGATAGTCAGTGGGTGAATGGTGTAATGCAAAGGTGATGTGCATGCACCTTGTGTCATGCAGCTTGATGCCATGATAGTCATATCATGTATCTGTCACAGCGACACCCGTATGGATGGAGTCAGTATCAGCTGGTGGAGCAATCATGGCACTTTGTATGCAGGGGTTTGAAAGCTAGGCAGGGAAAGTCCCCTGTGCTAGCCTGTTCTGCAGGGAAGCATATACTGAACATGAGGGGCCCTATGACTGAGGACTGTGCTATGCCAAATGTGCCTGACATGTAGTAGGTACTATGGTATGCTGGCCTCACTGTGTGTGTCCTGTCCATGAGCCACATTGCATAACATCCTGAGACATAGGGTACGATGTGCAGGTGGATGTGTATATTGTCAATACCAGAATGGAGAATGGTGCTGAAAGGCAATGAGAGGACAATGTAGGATGTGTGGACTCCCGTACCATCAGCAACTGCCCTGGTAACTGTATGAAAGGAGTCCACCATGTATAGGGGCCATGCTCTGGCCCTAACAAGCCCAACCCAGGTGGCAGCAAAGGACGGGAGCCCAACAATGTCTCTGTGAATGACGTCCTTGATGATGTGCCCCATAGCCATGCAGAACAGTCCAGTCAGGTGTGTAGGACTATAGTCCCACTCGTGCATTGTGGTGCCACCTGTGTGTAGTGTGATAAATGCTGCTGTGTGCCATTCAGGGGCTACAATGTCTGAAACAAGGCTATTACTGAATATGGTGGCCTAGTGGGGAGACATGTCATTCAGGGGTTGGTGGACATCACAGCCTGGGATGTTGGAAGGTGACATGGGGCCAGTGTCCCAGGATATATAGAGTGTAGGTCAGTACTGTGTAGATGTGACCACAGGGACACCACAATGTTCATGTATGGATTGTGGCCCTGTAGTGAGTGAGAGGGTGTAATGTTAGCATTGAATCCATCCTCCAGCATGTTGCCAACATCACCTGGGTCTGTAATGTTCCTGAGTGGCTGTTGTATGTGACAGCAGATGTGGGTGTTGCCATCGACTACTGACATACCACCATAATGCCTGGTGGTACACCCCGGAATGTGTGGCAGTCATGTTTACGTAGCTAGCCTTGGAGTATGTGATGAGGTACCCTGTGGCCCCACCATGGCTGACCAGTGCGCCACCCTACACATGGGAATGTACACCACTGTGCAACAGCCTACACCTGTTGTTGTACATCATATGTCCATGGAACATGACCACCAGGATGGCGTCTGTTATCTGGTGTGTACCATCATGGCTCTGTGTGGAATAGCATGATCCATGCAGTTGTGTACATGCTAATGAAGTGCACTGGGGTATGTGTCAGCATTTGTATGTGCATTGTCCATCTGCACGGGTGTCATGACATTAACAACCGCTGTCAGCAGACGTCTGTAGTAGGTGTTGTAGTACTCATGTACTGTGTATGCTGTGATGGGTGTGGTGCCGGGTTGTGGCTAACAAGGTTGATTAGCATATGTTCGGAATCCACCAATGAGGGGATAACCCCCGGTGTGTAACACCAGTCACATGGTGGTAGTGTTCATGCCAAGGTTAATGTAGGTCTTGGAGGTGGTGTGTATTGGTTGATCCAGCAGAGCGGAGGTTATGACTCATGGATGTGTCAGTACATGAGTGGCTATCACAGCTAAGTGTGGGGTAGTGTCAGTGACACATCAGTAGTAGCTGTCTGAGGCCCACTGTCCAATATACCAACAAAGAAGGTATGTTAACCGTGGGGTATGATGTTGACTCTGTAGCTTGTTACAATGTGTATAGCGGTCCCGGACACAGTTACTTGCACATGGAGCACCTCTGATGCATTGTGCTAAGTAACATGCCAGGATGTGTGCAAAATATAGTGGATATGGGAACCCCTCAGCTGTGGGTGTGCCGGTCCAGGTATGTGCCTGAAAGGTATGGTCTGTCTATAACCTGTCATTGCAGGTATGCTCTGCAGAGCCTAGAGGCAGGTCCCAGTCACTGCAGAGATGTTTGAGTGGTGCATTATAAGGTGTGCCTTGCCTGCGTGTGTCACAGAGGAAGATGCAAGCATTGTGTCACATGACCCCATGTCGTGCCTGCCAGTTCCCGTCCTGCCAGTGACAGTTATTGGAAACTGTGCAAGACAGGCAGTATAGAAGCAGCAAGAGCCTTACATGTGATCTGTACTCCCAGGGCTGACAGGTGCAAGTCATCTGTGCCACAGCATTGTGTTTGACCAGGTCAGTCAAAGCAGACAGATACCAGATGCCTGTGGAATGACAATAGGAGCATAGGCAACTGTTGAAGTGACACAGTCGGTCATTGTACAGTGGTATCATGTCCGGATGAATGCAAAATGCTCCCCAGGGTTTGGCCCACACCCTCAGGGCTATAAGACTGGTGAGCTATTGCATGTCCCTGCACACATAGTCTGTGAAGTGGCATCACAGGGCAGTCACACTAACATGGAGAATGACAGTCACATTGTACCTGGTGAGGTGTGGCATGGGTGCATAGGTTATGTTGCAGAAGCAGTTACCCGACAGCAAGATGTAAGTGACTATCGCCTTGTGTAGCCTGCTGTGTGGAACTGCAGTGTGACTCCCTACAGAGTCACCTATGACTGGTGTGTTGTGAATGTTATAACTCCCTATTGGCTGTATGTGATGGGTACACATGAGTCTGTGGGCTATAAGCTGGTGATGTTGTCTTCCATGATGGGGGCTACCTCTGGTGCCTACACTGAGTATGGAGACGTACTGCACAAGTTGTCCTCGTAGGTGTGGCCAGTGGTGTAGATCATGTGAGACTATGTGATGGGTGGGGTGTTGCGAATGTTACACATCCACAAATGACTGTCAGGTGCAGTCAGGGTTGGTGACAGCATTACCCCCAGCCATAGCTGTCAACCTCCTGTCCCCAAAATGAGGAACATTAGCCCTCATACTGTGTGACAAATGGGCAAAACGTGGAACACTTACAACTGGCTTACTAACAGCTTCAACTAGGAAGGGCATATGATGGCTAAAATAGGCTGGTTTTACGTATAAAAAAGATATTCTAATGAATTAATATGATTCCCATCTATTTAGCCATGGTTAGCAGGTAAACACTTTCCAACAATGAATGTGTGACAGACCCTTTCACTGTGGAAACTTGAGGAACATGCACCTTTTAGAACCCCAAATGAAGTACGTTCCTCGTAATGAGGTACATTTGAGAGCTATGCCCCCAGCACGGCTGCAGAAGTGCATCCCCACAGGCTGTAGTGTCGTATGTTGGGAGGTGAGCATTGAATGTGTACATGAGACAATTGCTCTATTGCCACATGTATGACATATCCCTCATATAGACAGGCAGTAGCACTGGTACGTGACAGTTGGACATGCCTGTATATACAACCATGTCCCACGGGATATGTCCGTTACGTGTGTACAACAGCTGTTGTACCATAAGCAAGCTGGGAAGTGTAGGACAGCCAGTGTACCTGTGGGAAATGGTGTGGAATGGGTGCTATAGTAATCAGTAGCTCATGACATGCTCACAAGTTCTGAACAAGTGCCTAGCATGACCATACAATACAGATAGGGTGTTGGATAATATCAACCCACAAGTGGTGATGACAGTCATTTTGGGTGGCACTGCACTATAACCCTGCTGAGTATGGTGTGCATGTCCATGAACCATTATTACTGTAGATGTTAGCAGTACAGATGTACAAGACAGCATGGATATTTGAGTACAAATACCTTTGTATGTCACAGGAGTGTTCCACCAGTGGCCTGTTGACAGACTCACAACTACAAAAGGTGCAAGAGTGACATGTGCACATCACACCAGTGCCAGCTACAGTAGAACACGGTTAATGTGTTGTACCCCACCCTCATTGTAGCCCATACCACACAGACAAATGTTAGGTATCTGTGTATGTAAGGCTGTGAATGGCCATGAACTATCAGTATAGCTGTGTCAGTGTTGTGAACAACATACAGAATGGGCTGTGTGGGTGAGGTGTGTGACATATGTGCACAGTCTGATGGATGATACCAGCATTGTCACCGCTAGGTGAACATCCCTGTACCCATAAACTACTACCTAGGCTGTGGTCAACATTATGGACACTGTGTAAGGGATGGTGTTGTGCAGTGCACCCCCTGACTTGGTGACGTCTCCAGGCCCCTTAGGTAGTCATATGAGGTACCCATGTCATGTCAGGGTGCCATCCATGAGCACGGAGATCACTAGACAGGCATATACAGCACTGTGGTGACCAATATTGGATCACATACCACCTTTAAGGGGTAATGGCTATGCATGGATGTGCGATACCAGTCTTCACAATCCTCACCTCCACTATGCAGCATGCTGTCTACCTTGCAGAAAGACATTTGCTACACCATGATGATGGACATGCTACATGTCCATATCCTGATCTATAAGACATATGTCATGGACAGCCACCATCCTAATACTAGGACTGCCACAGGCTGGACCGATCCCTGTGCCATATATGTGACATACTCCCGCCATACCATGCAACCCTGTCCATCAAAGCTGCACATGTCATCCCAATCATACATGGTGTGATGGCCGCATGGTAGATGTACTATCAACTGACTGGATCAGTAATGTGGCACTGATGCACCTTGCGGTGGCATAATGGCTGTCTGTTACAGCTTGGAAACCATGCCCGCACATGCTATGGTTGATAACCATCCCTGTGAATGTCGTCTGACTAGTCATTGTCACATGTCTATCACGTGCAATACAGGCGATCCGTGGCAGGATGTTGAACAGTTGTACAGTGCTGTGTAGATGTATATGGCAAAACACATGCATGTACAGGTGTCCATGCGTATGTGTGCATTGTCACTGCTCAAGTCCATTACGGCTGTGTCAGTGTTGATATGTGCCATATACACAGCATCCAGGTCAACAGCATTACCGTGGGTACATCCAGGCATGTGCAGATAGGTAAGAACACAAGTGCAGGCAAATAGACATGCCCACAGCAAGACAGCATTTACATGGAGTATGAACACTGTAATGAGGTGACACACATATATGGTGATGATATCCAATGCATAATGGGTGCGACATGAGTGTGACACAAACACGTCAGTCGTGTCAGTGTCATGATGCTTTGCAAAGATAACTGTGCAGATGTAGTAGATGTCATAGAAATGTATGTGCAGCAGTATCTCTGTACATCTCTGAAACTGTGACCTGTTACCATCATTATGTCTTACAGATAATGCCCCATACACGCCTCCCAGCATACAGCCGCCAGGAGGATGATGTCCTCATCCCACAGCTCCATGACAACTATGACTTGTTGTTCAGCCATGTGCCACAGCATGCCCAGCAGCGGGATGACCTGTGGCAGGATCTATGCAGGAGGGTGAACGATGTGGGTGGCCATAACCGTACCTACCAGCAGGTGCGCAGACAGTGCACGGACTTGATACGACATGCAAAACGGCGTACCACTGCAATTGCCAGGGAACAAGGTGGAACAGGTGGTGGGCCACCAACCCAGCCCCCACTCACACACACTGAGGAGCTACTGGCCAGTCTGGGGACACAAAGGGAACAGCATCCAGAAATACTAGCTGCCATCGTGGAGGTGGGTGTCTACCAACCAATGAGCCTGGAGTTGCCTGGTAAGTCAGTACTGCACATATGGCTATTATATCCCATGTAGTTGCATGTGTCACTGTACATTATGTAAAGTAACAACATATGCAAGGTATTTGGACACACATGCTGCATACTACAGTATGCTATGTTGTGTATGCACACATGTGCATACTATATGCTATTACACAGGTGAATGTGTTCACATGCACAGTGCAACCTGTGGCTGTCATACAGTCATGGATAATGTTCATACTGGTGTGTCACCCCTATACAGGTACCTCTGGCATGCCGCACAGACATGAGTCCGTTGCAGGTGAGACTGTCATCAGTATCAGGCATGTTACAGTGTAGATCTATTTGCCATGTGGCCAGTTAATGCTTGCACACCTGATGTTTGTTCCAGTCACGATATGCAGGTCGCATCACCCATCATTCACACAGGCCACCCATGTGCAATATATACAAACAAAATGATACACTGACTTGAAACCACAGTACTTGTCATTGCAACATGTGTGGTCAGCTGTGCATATAACGGTGGAGGTGTTCTACACTGGAGGCATATGTAGTATGCATTGGAACAACATGTGTGGTACGCACAGTACCACACAGTGAGCTGTGATATGGGCAGCCCACAGGTGTCACCATTGTGTCATATGCCCCTGCATTGGGTGCACACATTGTGATGTGCCACCTGACATGTCCCAGACATGTAGTGTTCTGTCTGCAATATTGTCACACTATCGCATGACCAATACCCCACATACCAAACATACAACCCATTGTCTGCATAGCCCTGTGGATTGTGACATATCTGACATCTATGGGTGTATGTCACATGGAACAACACAGACATGTGAAATAGATGGCCATCACACACAATTGGCCAACATATGTGCACACATGGCCATGGGGGATGGCCAGAGACATGTAGCCACACAGTACATGGGATGTGTATACACCCTGTTGCACATTGTCCACACATGGTCCAATTATAGCCTTAGTTGACCGATTATACAGTTGATGTGGTACACTGGACAACCTAAAAGCCTGTGCACAGCTACTGGATGTGTCACTGAAGTCTACCATATACGATCTGTTGAACATCACGACTGTGTTGCCATTATGGCTATGCAAGGTGTACATATTATGCATTCTACAGCAACATAGATGGCTCATGATGCCATGCAATGGCACAGTGTCTGTACTTCACACTGTATAGCAATGTAGACGGCTCACACTACCCTCCCATGCTCATGCATATTTGCTAAACATGCATTCTGTCTGTAGGGCATACACACAACACTGCAATGTGAAGCCCATTATGATGCTGTACATGTGTCAGGACACCAATGTGTCAGACATGTATGCATGTTAATGCACATGTCAGCAGATTACATGTCAAGGTCACGTCAGCCATGTGTACTGTTATCCTGTTCTGGGCCACATGGTGTATCACGGGGATGCATGCATACTACCATGATTGTGTGAACTGCATGGCTACTGATATAACACCTGCTTGCTGTAGTGTGCACCCCAGGGAGGTATGCTTACTAACACTATTAATGTCTGAGCTGCATGCCCTTTGCTGTATCACAGGCATGCTGCATGCCATCTGACAAATCACATGCATGGTGTGTCTGTGTGTGTGTCTGTGTTTGTGTGTGTGTGTCTGTGTTTGTGTGTGTGTGTGTGTGTGTGTGTGTGTGTGTGTGTCTGTGTGTGTGTGTGTGTGTGTGTGTGTGTGTGTGTCTGTGTTTGTGTGTGTGTGTCTGTGTTTGTGTGTGTGTCTGTGTGTCTGTGTTTGTGTGTCTGTGTGTCTGTGTGCCTGTGTGTCTGTGTGTCTGTGTCTGTGTGTCTGTGTGTTTCTCTGTGTGTGTGTGTGTGTGTGTGTGTGTGTGTGTGTGTGTGTGTGTGTGTGTCTGTTGTACTTTACAGTATTTCTTTGCATTCACAGGTGATGTAGGTGCGTTACCCTCCTGCGGTCCATCTGATGTTAGTGTCCCCACAGGTACTAGCGGTGATGAACATATGCATGAGGTTCAGGCAGGGTTGTCAGGGGCTGCATCTGTGCCAATGGTTACCATCCCAGCTATGTCCCCCTCTTCCCCGCACACAGTTCTGCTGCCAACACATACCGCATCACCAGTGGCCATAGAGGAAGGACAGTCAGCGTCTGTTAGCGTGGAACAGGAACATGTGGTGGCTACAGAAGGTGTGTCTACACACCATGGTGTCAGTGTAATGACTGCAGATGTGCCACACAGGCATGTGGCCGGTGCTGCTCGTAGGAGGACCTCTGGCAGACATGCACCTGCAGGACAGAGCGCAGCAGCTGGTATCACCAGACGCATGTTCCAGACTGTAATGGCGGCACAGGCACGTGCTGAACGGCAGAACAGAGAAGGGCAGAGGCTGCAGAGGGCTGCTATCCATACCCTAAATGACAACATCCAGGCATTGGCAAATGCTCAACAGCAGATTGCTGATGTTCTGGTTAGGCGATTAGGTGAAATGGTCGGAATCCTTGACCGAGGCATGGAAATCCGCGAATGGGAGCTGTCTGTGCTGGAACATCTGTTAGGAGTGAGGCATAGGCCACGTGGATGTAGGCCAGCAACACCACCTAGTATAGATCGACGTGAGCATGCCACCTCACATGCCCTCTCCCATAGTGCCGGTAGCAATAGCAGTGCAGCTGGTGCTGTGCTGTCAACACCAGGACACAGCAGGCCACGTGGATGTGGCCCTGGACATTCTCAGTGGGGACACGGTTCCAGCGGACATGTGTCGTCAGACAGTAGCCACTCTGTACCTCCACCTGGTAGTGCCCGTGCAACCCCAGGCAGGCACAGGTCACGTGGCCGTGGACGGACACAGTGAGCTGTACAACCAGCTCTGTACAATCTTGGGCTGTCAATTATACCCTGTGTAGGCCTCACAAATGGCAGAACTGTGTACACACATACACGCACACAGCAAACACAACTGTAGGGCTCCACAACATCCACATGCATTCTGAACAGACATGTCGAATCAACTCATCGGCCCTTACACACACATGATGTTATCCATTGGTGCAGCCTATGCCCCTGGCAAACATATCACCCTGTACATATGATGAAGCCTGTGCCGCATCCCTGTCATCCACACCATCGGTGCAGGGTTATGCATGAATATTCTGATGCACAGGGTGAACAGAATAGTGAGAGGTGTATGTAATATTACCTGTGTATGCATAGTGAGGGATGTGTATGTTGCAGTGGTTGTGTGTGAATACTGAGAGATGTGTATGTGACATAGGTTGTGTACTGTCGACTTGCACCGGTCATACCATGTAGTGCAGGTGCAGCATGCATTGTGATGTGTTCACGGTATGTGTTTCGGTTACATCTGTAGCACCATGTTGGTTGTGATACCCTGGTTCCCTCCTATGGTATACTTGCATGTGCCTACAGATAGCAGTGTTTGCAGTCCCCTACATGTAACTGTGGATTACTCACAGGCACGTCTGGCAATATCAGCATGGTACATGTACCCTCAACCTGACTGTTGGAAACACCAACATGACACAGATGTCCGCACATATACTGCACCTGATGCATGTGGTCAGTGCCACAGGCTACACTGGACAGAGACGTGACATACATAGCAGGACACATTACAGGTATGGTGACATGGTGCAGGGGTTGTACACAGCGGTCTAGCCAATGATGATGCGAGGTGTCACTTGGTAGCTGGAGGCCACACTGTGCAGCAGTAGGACCCTGTAACAGTATGGGAACATGGCCACATTCACGGGGTGTACACCACTATAATGCGCATACCATAGTGTGCAGGTGGGGACCCTTGCCTATGTGGTCATCACCCTCACAGTACTATGCACCCACACAACGTGTCACAGAGAAGGAACATGCACAGGTAGCCAGTATGGCTGGGATCTATGGCATCAACAGTGTAGTGCACTGCATCACTGTTATGGGTTAGTCACCATGTGGGGTTAGTGATCATTTCTCACTGTATATTAGCATACACCCTCACACCAAGCACCAGACATACATAGAGACACACACTGTGGTAACCACACATGTGTATACGGACAGCCGACGTGTGTGATGCACCACACCGGCCGACTTCCTGCTTCCCACACTGACGTATGTACAGATCTCTACAACAGTGTACAGGGATGTGTAACAACTGGGACATATTCCCCGCGATATGTGGCATCTCTGGTCACACATTCGGACACACATGGCAGTGCTGGGAATGATGCACCTGCCATATGCTGTCACATTTGATAGACATGCAGCGGTATTGATTGCATTATGTGTACCAACGCTATATCTGGCAAATGTGCTGCTATATGCACACGGGAGGTTGTTGGTGTTACAGGTGCCATGTGACATATAGTTGGTAACACCTGACCGCTATGCATGCATTATGTCAGCACCGTCACGTAACAGCAACATAGCGTACTGTTAGCACATGGCATGATAGGATGGTGTGTAACACAACTGTAAGCCACCCCCTGCACACATACATCTACACAGGTGGTTCACCACGTTATGTACACACATCCCTCCATACGTGCTGTTTGTATGTCACCGTATACAGGTGTCAATGATGGGTCTGCATTGCGACTGCATGTCGTAGTTAGGTGCAATTATGTTACAGACATCGGCCACTGCACATGAATGGTTGTTGCATGCACAGTACAGATGTCACATGTGTCTCCTGTTGCCATGTTTGTATGCATTGCTATTGTTGGACATGTGTGTTGACATACATAACACATGGACTGTGGTATGATATCACAGGTGTCAGAGGCGACCAGTACAAGGGTATGTGTCCCGGTCAACATTGCTACCCCCTGTAGTGTGAGCATTCAACAGACATGGACCCACCTTCCATTCGCGTGTGTAGCATTGATTAGGCCACTGTTATGCACGAGGTACATCAAAGGCTATGTATGTATGTGTTGTGTGTGCAGTCCATGCACACATCCACACAATCACATGTATGACATATCCAGACGTGTGTTCATTGGTGTACAGCAACAGTCAGGTGTCACAGCTGTGTAAGGGCCGTGGTATGTCTTGAGCCGACCTGTTCATGTATACTGGTATCATTGCAATGCATAACACCTGTTGGATCCCTATTGGTACATGTGTACTCTGCACAGCTGGTGTACACCTCTGTACAGCCCAGTGGTCATGTGTCACATGGTGTTGTGGTACTGTAAGGCTGTGTAGTGCTGCACCGACAACATGGTGCTGACTTGACAGCTACAGTGTACACTGCAGTGTGTACATGTGTGACCTGCCCCTGTGACAGCTGTGATGGCAGCTGTGTGTGTACAGGTCACTGCATGTGTGACCGCCCTGTGCGTGAGGACAGTTATACCTTACTGTGTCCTTCTGTACTGTGCCCTTCTATGTGTACACTCCATCTGCATGCACGACAGGCCTTTGCAACAGCTAAGTGTGTGAGCATGCCCAGTATGCTGTTGTGTAGATGGACACACAGTACAGACCATGTACGCAGTTGTGTAGATGGACACACGGTACAGTCCAAACTGAGACCTTCAGTGTTTACACTCCATCTGCATGCAAGATGGCCCTTTGCAACAGCTACGTGTGTGAGCATGCCCAGTATGCTGTTGTGTAGATGGACACACAGTACAGTCCATGTACGCAGTTGTGTAGATGGACACACGGTACAGTCCAAACTGAGACCTTCCATGTTTACACTCCATCTGCATGCAAGACGGCCCTTTGCAACAGCTAAGTGTATGAGCATGCCCAGTATGCTGTTGTGTAGATGGACACACAGTACAGTCCAAACAGAGACCTTCCGTGTTTGCACTCCATCTGCATGCAAGACGGCCCTTTGCAACAGCTAAGTGTGTGAGCATGCCCAGTATGCTGTTGTGTAGATGGACACATAGTACAGTCCATGTACGCAGTTGTGTAGATGGACACATGGTACAGTCCAAACTGAGACCTTCTGTGTTTACACTCCATTTGCATGCAAGATGGCCCTTTGCAACAGCTAAGTGTGTGAGCATGCCCAGTATGCTGTTGTGTAGATGGACACACAGTACAGTCCATGTACGCAGTTGTGTAGATGGACACACCATACAGTCCAAACTGAGACCTTCCGTGTTTACACTCGGACACACGGTACAGTCCAAACTGAGACCTTCCATGTTTACACTCCATCTGCATGCAAGATGGCCCTTTGCAACAGCTAAGTGTGTGAGCATGCCCAGTACACTATTGTGTAGATCGACACACAGTGCAGTCCGAACTGACGTATATTACCAGGTGTGCAGCCATGGCCAGTGACACCTTGTGTCGGTGATGTCCCTCTGTGCATGGGCATGGCCGTTGACATCCTGTATTGCCATGGTGGTCATCCAGGCAACGGTTGACCATCTTCAACGTCAGGATGGATGCCTACCGAGTACACACTGGGTAACTATCTGGAAGGGTGTACTGTCTGTGGTGCGTACTGTGTCTATGTATTGTTGTTGTAGTGCTCTATACATGTATAGTTGCCCCGAGTACACCGCTGCCATGTGGTTGTATACGTCTACCGTGGGACAGTACTATGTCTGATCATACACTCTCTATACAATCCCTGCCGGCGTCCTGGCATTTGCAGATGTTGACACACGCCTAGAAGAATGCCTGTGGGACTGCTGTGTTTAGTAATCTTGGTAGCGCGTTCTGTAAATGCGTCATGCTGTAGTGTGATAGGGTAGTTAGGTGTAAGTTTGATTCCCAGCCCTGCCAAGTGTGTGTGTGTGCATGCTCCCGTTCACCTGGGGACTCAGGTTATGCTTTTAGATGCTTTGCACCACAGATATATCCTGCTGACGTCTTTGCCTTTGAGGATGTTGACACGCACCTAGAAGAATGCCTGTGGGTCTGCTGTGTTTAGTAATCTCGGTAGCGCGTTCTGTAAATGCGTCATGCTGTAGTGTGATAGGGTAGTTAGGTGTAAGTTTGATTCCTAGCCCTGCCAAGTGTGTGTGTGTGTGTATGTATGCTCCCGTCCGCCTGGGGACTCAGGTTATGCTTTTAGATGCTTCGCACCACAGATATATCCTGCTGACGTCTTTGCCTTTGCGGATGTTGACACGCACCTAGAAGAATGCCTGTGGGTCTGCTGTGTTTAGTAATCTCGGTAGCGCGTTCTGTAAATGCGTCATGCTGTAGTGTGATAGGGTAGTTAGGTGTAAGTTTGATTCCCAGCCCTGCCAAGTGTGTATGTGTGTGTGTGTGTGTATGCTCCCGTCCGCCTGGGGACTCAGGTTATGCTTTTAGATGCTTCGCACCACAGATATATCCTGCTGAAGTCTTTGCCTTTGAGGATGTTGACACGCACCTAGAAGAATGCCTGGGGGTCTGCTTTGTTTAGTAATCTCGGTAGCGCGTTCTGTAAATGCGTCATGCTGTAGTGTGATAGGGTAGTTAGGTGTAAGTTTGATTCCCAGCCCTGCCAAGTGTGTGTGTGTGTGTGTGTGTGTGTGTGTGTGTGTGTGTGTGTGTGTGTGTGTGTGTGTGTGTGTGTGTGGGCATGCTCCCGTCCGCCTGGGAACTCAGGTTATGCTTTTAGACGCTTCGCACCACAGATATATCCAGCTGACGTGTTTGCCTTTGCGGATGTTGACATGCACCTAGAAGAATGCCTGTGGGTCTTCTGTGTTTAGTAATCTCGATAGCGCATTCTGTAAATGCGGCATGCTGTATTGTGATAGGGTAGTTAGGTGTAAGTTCAATTCCCAGCCCTGCCAAGTGTGTGTGTGTGTGTGAGTGTGCATGCTCCCGTCCGCCTGGGGACTCAGATTATGCTTTTAGATGCTTCACACCACGGATATATCCTGCTGACATCTTTGCCTTTGCGGATGTTGGCACGCACCTAGAAGAATGCCTGTGGGTCTGCTGTGTTTAGTAATCTCGGTAGCGCATTCTGTAAATGCATCATGCTGTAGTGTGATAGGGTAGTTATGTGTAAGTTCGATTCCCAGCCCTGCCAAGTGTGTGTGTGTGTGTTTCCAGCTGCATGACAACAGTACATTGCTTTTACAGTATTCACTCACCATAACATCTGTGCGGCGTCTTTGCCTTTGATGCCGCTGTCTACAGGCTAGACGTATGCCTGTGTGATTTCCGTGATCTACTACTCACGGTTGCACGGTCTGTCTCTGCGTAACGCTGTTGTGTGGTACAGTGGTTACGTTCATGTTCTGCTCACAACCCTGCCACGTGTGTGTGTGTGTGTGTGTGTGTGTGTGTGTGTGTGTGTCTGTGTGTGTATGTCTGTATCTAATTGCAATACAAAAGGCGTGGTTTATTTAGGTTTTTGCCAACATTGTCAGAGTTTTTATGTTGGCAAAACTGAAAGAACATTAAAGAAACATGTATATGAGCACTTATATGAAATAAGCAAGAAAAAATCAACAAATGCCTTTTATAAACATTCTTTAAGTTGCAAACAGATGACACTGAAGTTTGTAGTTTTAGAACAAGTGATGCCCAGTACTAGAGGAGGGGATTGGGAAACATCCCTAGAGTACAGGGAATTGTTATGGCAATTGAGGCTTAATGCCTCAAAATTTCCTGGGTTAAATGACACAATTAGTATAAGTAGCGTCCTTAGACTTAGGAGCGCTGTTATAGGTTAACATGTTTTTGTTTTCCACATATTTTAACACTGGTGCCCATATCAACAATGTATTAAAAATGTTTTAGAACATATCAGTAGCTATTTTTTGTATATCTTTAGTAGAGAGCAGAATTTTTTATTATAAGCAACAAAGAATTTTTTATTTGTTACTTTTTATTTAAGATGTAAAGTAGCATAAACTGAAACCCAATTAGTTATTTAAGTCTATTTTAAACTATATGAATGTTTGTTTAAAATAACAGTGTATGTTCCAATGTACAATACTATGGTACACATTTTTCATCAAAGTTGCATAAATTCTGTATTTTATGAGGTTAGTTTTTAGCTAGCAAATAGGATATATTGGTATTTTGCCAATTATACAATTATCTTATTAATCAAAGTGCATTCACATCTAATTACGGATGTATAAAAGGAAGAGGAGATGTACACAATTCATCTTGACAAAGCCTGGGAGAGCCCGGGTGAAAGCGCTTGAGATTAATGTGTTTTGTATGACAGAGGAATTGCTTCGTTTTTATCTTGTGAGCTGATTAAGATTATTTTGAGCTGCAGAGCTGAACAATAAACTTTTATTCGGAGCTTTTGGTCCATTTCTAAGTTCTTCTTTTTTACCTGGTTGGTAAGATTGTTTCGTGTTGGTGGTCATTTTATTGGTTTAACATGGCAGAAAGGGCTGAAAGCTTGGACTTTGGTAACACGCCTAATATCCTGATAGACGACGAGGAGTCATCAGATGATGCCCCGGTGACTAGGGGCGAATTTAAGCAGATGATGAATCTGTTATCGCAATTAAGCAGTATGTTAATGAAAGAGAGCAGTGGTAATTCAAATAGAATACCACCAAATCAACAACTTTTTGCCGGAGACCAGAATTTTGTTCCAGGTAGGAGATCCAACCGCTCACCAGAAGCTGTTGATGACGCGCAATCCATGGGGCAAGGACTAGCTGAACCTAACAGCAGACAGCAGAATTTGAAACCAACGGGAAGCCAAACAACGGCCAGAGACTTCAACTTTACAAAATGGACTACCAGTTGCTACACATTTAATCAAGGTACTGTTCATATTAACAATGTATGCAACGATCAACTTGAACATTCATTAAACGAGTTAAATAACAAGCTGTACGCTTATAAAGCAGCACAGCTCGAGATTCAATATTTATCGGAATGCATCAAAGTGCAGCGCATCCCTAAGGGATTGCGCTTCAGTAAGTTTCCGAATAATGCTGTACCAGGCTCTGATTTATTCAAAGATCTAACTGAACTGTTCAACAAGGCTGGTCTAGATATGTTGGACCTAATGGTCAAAGACTACGAGGCAAAAGCTGCTGTTTTACTGGTTGAGGTCAACACCCTCAACAATAAAATTGTTACTAATAGTAATTTTTATAGTATAAAAAGAGACTATGAAAACACGTTCAAAGAAGTGGATGACCACTGTATGAGAGTGGTCTCCAGAAAAATAAAAAAACTTGAGCGTGACTTGGCAGATTATAAAAATGGTACAGCATATGTTTTTAGTAGCAAAAAGCAATGGTATTATAACAAATTTAGTAATGTGAATGCTCCTACTGTTTATGATAATGATGTTGATGACATACCTGACATGCAGGCACCTAGGAGAAGCGAAAGGCTCGCTCAAAAGGTTAATCAGGAACCAAAGCAGGTTTTTCAACACCCTCCGGGGAGGCAAAAGAACAAAGAGTACACCCCCCAAATGCAGAGATGGAACAGAACCAGGAGATAGTGACTTCTAGTGGTACAATGATTATTTCACATTTAGATGATTGTAAAGTTTGGAGACAAAATAATTTTACTATTTACAATTATACAGATTTAGAACCGAGAGTTGAATACTTCGACCTGTTCACAAAAGGTTTACACTTTGTTCCCTCGCATTCTTTAAACATGGCTAGTACAGTTTTAGATTTAAAATTGTTTATGAGACAACTTAATTTAAGAATAACCTTCAACAATTGTAGTTACACACCCAGTATGTTTCATAGACCAAGTACCTTCAATCCCCCATTACATTCAGCGTTGAGAATTTTTGAGGAATTAGTGGAAGCTGAAATTAGAAACATCAGGGGTAATGAAGGTTTGGCACACCCTGAAAATCTATCCACAGAAACATTTGACTTGATCAAACTATTGAGAACTGAAGGAATCAGGGTCATGAAAACTGATAAGGTGGGGGGCGTTGTACTTATGTACAAGCAAGAATATGAGGCTATTTTGCATACGGTATTACATGACACACATCAGTATAGTGAAGTGTCGCTTAATGAACGTAATATAGCCTACTCAAGGATTAAGTTCATGTTGGAAGATCATTTGATGCAGGGAGCGATCAATGAACAGCTTTACAATTACCTATTAGTGCCTAAACCGTTAACACCAGTAATATTTGGCATTCCGAAAGTCCACAAAGGACTTAACCCATTACATTTCAGACCTATAGTTGCAGGGGCTAAAGGAATAACAAACCATTAGGAAAGTTCATATATATTACAATCAAAAAATTAGTGTCATCATTTCCTTGCCTCTGCAAAGACTTGTGGGAATTTTTAGGAAACATCAAGAAAGAATACTTTACAAACACAAAGTTCATGGTAACAATAGATATAATTGAATTGTTTCCTAGTATACCACACGGCACAGGCCTGGAATGGTTTAATGAGGTTATTACACACGCAACAGGCTTTAATGCTAATATTACAGGGTTGTTAGTAGAATTTATGGAGACCATTCTAGGTAACAATTTTATTTCCTTTAATGGAGAACTTTTTAAGCAAAACAGAGGAGTTGCCATGGGCACTCCTTGTGCGTCTGCTTATGCCAACACAGTTCTCCATTACTGGGAGTCTAAATATATTTTTTCTTCTGAATGGATGAAACACATAGTCCATTATCAACGTTACCTTGACGATATCTGCATTTTGTGGGGAGGTGACCTTCAAGATTTTGAAGAATTTATGGTTTATATTGGTTCTACAACAGATTTTCTTAGATTTACACATTCAATAAATATTAGCCATTTGCATTACTTGGATGTCATGTTAGAGAAAAATCACGAAAAGAACAAATTTCAATCAAGCATATTCAGAAAGAAAAGTTACTCTAACATGTTTTTGCATTTTACAAGTAACCATCCGTTGTCCCAAAAGAAGGGAATTGTAAAGGGCCAGATTATTAGAGCTTCTCGCATGTGCAGTGAGGATGATGTTTTTTACAAGGAATTGGAATTTCTCAAGATGTTGTTTTTGGAGATAGACTATCCAATACAGTTATTTGACACATTAGTGCAAGAAATTTCTTCAAAAAGAGACGATCAATACGGTCCATTACTAGGAAAAAGTTTAAGTAGTAAATCAAACACTAATAGTAGAAATGATCAGTATGTTGAAAGAGGTGATGCTTTTCTCCATACGTTTAATTTGAATAGTATGGAGATTGAGAACATCATCCGGAAGTATTGGCCTGTGTTAGCCAAAAATGAGGAAATTAACAAATCAATTCCAAGCAAACCCTTCTTTGTCAGGAGGAGAAATAGGAATTTAAAAGATTTATTGGAAATGAATCAAATTAACGAAAACATTAACTCACACTTGAAATTTGGGACTTATGGATGTAATGCTTGTAAACAATGTTCTCTAATGGCAAACAACAAAGGTTTATATTTAAAATCGAGGAAGCTTAATATCATTTCCCCGGGCCGTTTTAATTGAAATACAAAAGGCATGGTTTATTTAGGTTTTTGCCAACATTGTCAGAGTTTTTATGTTGGCAAAACCGAAAGAACATTAAAGAAATGTGTATATGAGCACTTATATGAAATAAGCAAGAAAAAATCAACAAATGCCTTTTATAAACATTCTTTAAGTTGCAAACAGATGACACTGAAGTTTGTAGTTTTAGAACAAGTGATGCCCAGTACTAGAGGAGGGGATTGGGAAACATCCCTAGAGTACAGGGAATTGTTATGGCAATTGAGGCTTAATGCCTCAAAATTTCCTGGGTTAAATGACACAATTAGTATAAGTAGCGTCCTTAGACTTAGGAGAGCTAAGTTATAGGTTAACATGTTTTTGTTTTCCACATATTTTAACACTGGTGCCCATATCAACAATGTATTAAAAATGTTTTAGAACATATCAGTAGCTATTTTTTGTATATCTTTAGTAGAGAGCAGAATTTTTTATTATAAGCAACAAAGAATTTTTTATTTGTTACTTTTTATTTAAGATGTAAAGTAGCATAAACTGAAACCCAATTAGTTATTTAAGTCTATTTTAAACTATATGAATGTTTGTTTAAAATAACAGTGTATGTTCCAATGTACAATACTATGGTACACATTTTTCATCAAAGTTGCATAAATTCTGTATTTTATGAGGTTAGTTTTTAGCTAGCAAATAGGATATATTGGTATTTTGCCAATTATACAATTATCTTATTAATCAAAGTGCATTCACATCTAATTACGGATGTATAAAAGGAAGAGGAGATGTACACAATTCATCTCGACAAAGCCTGGGAGAGCCCGGGCGAAAGTGCTTGAGATTAATGTGTTTTGTATGACAGAGGAATTGCTTCGTTTTTATCTTGTGAGCTGATTAAGATTATTTTGAGCTGCAGAGCTGAACAATAAACTTTTATTCGGAGCTTTTGGTCCATTTCTAAGTTCGTCTTTTTTACCTGGTTGGTAAGATTGTTTTGTGTTGGTGGTCATTTTATTATGTCTGTATCTATCTATATATATATATATATATATATATATATATATATATATATATATATATATATATATATATATATAAATTTTCTGCCCATAACTCTGCTCTTGCATGGACAGCTGACTGTTTCATGCATCGCATATTTGCATAGCTTTCACATACCAATGGGGTATGTTGCAAATCCCAACATTGTCCATGCAACGTCCATGTTACAGGCGGTGTTACACGCCCTTACAGGCATTTGCTGTATAGCTTGGCAGACATCTATCCTTGCTGTACTCTCACTCTACTCGTACACGCCGGAGGCTTCATGTACCATGGCCTAGTTTTGCTGTGTGTATGTCTATTTGTGCTGTGTGCATGGCTGTGGGTATGTTCCACTATCATCATTTGTAAAGGTGACAGCCCTATAGGTACTTCGTGTAGACTGCTGTGTCATTTGACATGTCAGCACATACTTGCGGACAGTACTGAACGTCCTACTGCAGTGCTTTTCATACCTTCTGCGTTATCTTGCAGTCGATAATGCTGTTTCCTCACACATGTATCTGTTTCTGATCATACCACTCCACCTCCTAGAGCAAACATCTGGACAAAGCCTTAACTGATAGTGGGACACATAGGGGCAGTATTGGCATGTTGCTCTTACAAACGTAGATAGTTGACACAATAATAGGTTTTGCATTAGTATGACTTTTCTGATGGATTTGGTGTCTTAAACTCACATGTTTGTCATTATTTCATGACTTCAGTTATCAGGAATTTGCCAGAATGGTACTGATGTTACGTGGAATACACCAAACATATGAGGCAGAACTCTGCACATTCTGCGTAAATCTGTACAGTTGCGGAGTATGTGTCTGATACAAGATATCAACTTTCTGACACCAATACACACACTGTATGGCGGCATCACAGGCCACATGCCATTACATTTATATTGCAGGACACACCCACCCAGAGGGTTGTATTCCTCCAACAGGCCAACAGCTGCTTATCCACACTAATTAGTCTATCATGTACCATATGTGTACGCCGGTATTTGCGCTTTCCGTCAGTGGCAGAGCTCACGTACGAGTATGGGGGACTGGACATTGTAATGGTGAAACTGCATGACACCCTGAGGGACACATTTCTTTTGAGTCTATTAACCTTCCACATTAACTTTCACAGGGCATACGTTGTCATTCACATTTGTCGGAGTACATGCGTATGACTTGTACATGTTTTGTCATTTGTCCTGATGTCTTTCTTCTCACCTGTCCACCTAGTATCACTAGTTCTGTACATGTATTTTGGACAGGTTACCTTCATACCCCTAACCTGTACACATTATGGGTAAATGCCCTGACGTTTGACCTTTGCTCTTGTTACATTTGTCATAGTAATGTGCCTTTCTGGTAAATTACTGGCAAGGCATTACGAACTGTGCGGTTAGATAATAGTGACTGACATTTCTATGTCATGATTAGTAACATTTGTATTCCTGGCTACGCCAGTATTCTATCAACGTTCTGAATTTGTCTGGGGTATATCTAATATAGTCCCTATTTGTATTTCATGTACTATGCCTTAGTTCAGCTGTCTTATTCTGACAGTTTGCCAGTTATGGTTACCATCTTGGTCGTACGCATGTCCATCCATGATAATCGCCTACATGACACTGATATAGGGCCCTACATATTCCCAAAATGGTTTACGCAATATCCAGTGGATGGTTTGCCCCATTATTGAGAATATAGGCGTGTGCTATACCCACATCACTCCCACGAGGCGGGCCTACGAAATCTCTGCCAACCAACACCTAGGCCCATTTCTGCATACCCATGATTCCCATACCTGACACCCCTCCACAGTACCTATTACACATGTTTAATGTAAGCAGTACTGAAGTGTGGAGACACTTATATGCACTCCCCCCTCTCCGGATATCAGTTCGTACGTCATACATTCTATCGACACATGTGTCATTACCCTTGCACCTGCTACTGTTGCATGTACAGCTATATCATATTTGCTGAGGTCACTTATTTTGCATCAATGTCGGTTGACACTACGTATGGATCAATTTTTGGGGTCCTGCAATGGACACCTATATGCATGTTTAAAGTGTAGAACTTGCTGGACTGTCACTTTCTAGCCAATGGTTTGGAAGGCAGCGGTTTATTCACCTTTCGTGCATGTCTGTCTTCCCATATTAGCTATAACGTGGCCTATTTATGTACATATGTCATATCTACGGGACATATGTTTGTTGTGTATACATATATACATGTACAATCCTCATTTCATAATTTGCTTTGGTTTACATCTGTGGATTATGTGTATACACATATGTCTATATCCATACCATACCTTTCCACTGTACAGATTGTCACAGAGTGTACAGCTGGTTGCCTCTTTATCTTCGGTGTGTTTTACATAAACTTGTGTCTATCTGGCAATGTAGTGGCATTTCATTTAAGACTTACGTTGGGAAATACTGGCAAGCAGTTCAGGTTACGACTGCATACCCTTCAGAGAATCCATGCTACTGACACACCCATTATTCTATCCACTTTCTATGTTTGTTCTGGCACATATCTGGGGTTTGTCCCTATTTGTACCGGTAGTTTGCATGCCTTTGTCCGGTTTCATACTTTATGGGGTTAACAGGTTTGAGCCATGTATATCTAACGTGGGGGAAACAGCATTAATTTACTATGCTGTGAGCGGATCACACACGCACAGGTGCACTTGCATTTACATGTTGTGGGTTACATCTGTTTAATAAATGTCTGCTTGCACAGCCTTTCATACGTCTGACCGTAACACTTACTCATCTGTAGTCCGGTTTACAGACTGGTGTGAAACACACGGTTCACCTTTACATATTTAACTGTGTGTACAGCACGAACGCATTCATTACACTTTACAGGGATATCTGCAGTGGTCGTAGGTCAACCGGGACTGCATTCACATTGGACAGATGCCGGAAACAGTATTCTGTTGCTGTTCCGCCTCATTGATATGCATACCCATAGTACTTAGCTACATCAACATACGCCTCACCGCTTCACTTACAACACAGGCATCCATTCCCCTGCTGTGGGAAATGCGGTACTACATATTACACATTCCGTATTGCCTACTGCTGTGGACCCCAGCTGCATTGTTAATCACTCCGAGGATATGCAGAACAACAGGGCATATAGTCGTATCACATACACGTTTCTGATTGTCAGGGTGTTCATGTAGTATTCTGGGTATGGGCTTGTCCGCCTGATGAACAGAATTTCCCTGGCCGAGTTGAAATGTCAGATGAAGCATGTGGACAGGGAGCATCTCACTATTATGAACATTTTACCTGTATTTATAGAGACATGTTTGGGCACCTATCAGGAGCTTATTCTGTTGGCTGTACATATTATGGGTGGGGTTGTTACGGTCCATACTCCACGGTGAGGGGGGGGGGTTCCCATTCACATTTGACTATTACCTGTATTCATTCATACAGGGATTATTTTCTGGGACATGTTGTGACTACAGGTATGCAGTTGCACATTACACAAATGTCATGGCTTGTTACTGTACATATGTACGGACCATACCTCTTTGAGCAACAAATCTGCGCAAACCCTACATGATGGGGAGAGTAAGAGGGACACATTTTAACTAGTTTCCTTACAAGCTTATAACGTTGATAGAATACTAGGTTTTGCATTGTCATGACTCTTCTGCGGGATGTGGAGTGCTATACTTAATGCTCATTATTTTGTGATGTCAATCCACACCTATTTACCGGACAGACACAGGTTGTCGGAGGCACACAACACTATGAGCCAACACTCAGGTCATTCTGCAAATATCTGGACAGTTGAGTGATATGGTACAAACCTCTGTAATACGCTGTTGTGTTCTGGCACAGCAGTAGCTCGGCATTAGGGACAGATATCAGGACGTGCTGGCAGACAGTTGAGTTTCAGACTTCATACTCCGGACATTAATGCCATTGTGCAAACTGTCATTCTATGATATATCTATGTTTATCCATCCACATGGATATATTCCTGCTTGCACCTGTTATACATTCTACGGATCTCACTCCTCTGAGCTCTCCATACTCCTGCTCCTCTCTACCCTCTAGCTTAACCAGACTTAGCTGACACTCACTTGACTCCCAGTATGTCATTGCTGTACATTTCTGTATTACCACTATAAACTCTGGATTTGCACTGTCTTATTATGCACATGTTATGCATGTGTATTTCCTGACTGTATGCCTTTTACTCTTGTATTTTACCTTTAACATTATGTAGCCTTTATTTCCTTGTATTGCTTGTGGGGCTTTTCTACCCGGGCCTCCGCTGTTACTGGGCACTTCTTCGCCCAGTGGACTTCCCGGGTACTCAGACTGCACATACATGAATAACTTCTAACAGCTATCTTTGCATATTGTACCTGCTGTTGTACCTTTGTCTCACTTGTAGTCACGGCTCTGTCCAGATATCTAACTCACACGGGTTGTCTGGTATGGTCAGTGACGCGGGCACACACTAGGTATCCCTCGCACTTCATCAGGGTTCTCCTGTTAATGTCAGGTGTCTTCCTCACCCTTCTGCCGTTTGCCACTATGCGAGTGTGCGATATATTCTCCTGCATATTTGTGTGGGGACACATGTGTCACGTGAAGGTGTTTTATCCTGGGTACTGGGTTATGCATGACCACTCAGGTCTGGACAGTGTCTTGGACCTGTACTTCATGTTCTGACTTGTGTCCAGATATGTACAGGATTGCACATCTTGTCGTCATACCCGTTCTACTATTTACACAGGTTACTTATCCCGTAAGGGATATTCCAGAAATTGGACCATTCCACACAGAAACGATATCGAAATGTATTTTGGCTTTATGAAAATGTGCAGGGGGTTTAACATGCAGGGAATACATGGTTTGCTATCCTGACACTGCCTATGGTGACAATACCTACTACATATGCGTAGGGGTCGGTATGTGTAGCTGTGCCTGCAACGGACCAGTGGGCCATGTACGGGTGGATTTGGTGGACGTTCTGTTATGGGGCTGGGTTGTGTGATGTGGAGGGTATGCTGGGTAGCCCATTATGCAGCCATGTGTGTTGCATTTGTTATGGCCAGTTCCATCAGGACCAACCTGTGGGTATGTGACGGTGACATATCTATACATTTTGATTGCACATTTACATGATACATATGTTTGTGGGATTGTGTTCTACACTATGGCCTGTCTGCTCGTCTTGCAGCTGTTTCTCCATGTGTTTGTGTTTATGTCCACTTCACCCGCTGCCCCTTCCTATACCTCTGGTTCACCTTTTCTGCATACGACACAGTGTCACCTTTGCGGGTTTTACCATTACCCATCCACCCCTCACATGCAAATTACTCACATCCGATAGCTCACTACTTTTGTTGTTGGGCCATGACATGGCCAGAGTAGCACATTGACTGCCCTACAGGTGTCGGGTACCTTTATGGTTGTGTGGACTACCCTGCCATGTTTGCTTCCCACGTGCTATACCTCACACACATAGGTACATGCCCATACTTTACTTTCGTTACTTAGTTGGTATACCCGGGTACTACCCGTTCGGCTGTGTCACATACTAGTTTGGCTTCTACCGATGACTCCCGGGATTTGCACACCTGTTGTACTCATTGGGGGGATGGCACCTTTTCCGGTGTCCATGCTATTCCTTCCACATATCCGACTGTTGTGGACAATGTCTCCCCACAGTCTACGGTACTGTTTCCACCTTTTCAATTGGTTGCAATGTAACATTTGTGGTAGACACAACACATTTTCCACGCCGACACATACCCATGGTCAGTTCGGCAGATAGAACTTACAACTCTTGCCTATATCTAAGCTTTAGTCTTGTAGCATTTCAGTGGCTTATTCTTTTTCTTATGACATTTATGTACTAAACGTGTGGAGAACAACTGTTTACTGCCACTATTACATGAAGTCTGAGGGATAATTATGTCCTATAATCTCTGCGCATTTGCCATGTTTACATGCTTGTGTCAGGACACATCTGGCCGCAGCGGTACTGTCGCTCGCAAAGTGGGACAGGTGGTATTCTTAGTCGATGGTACAGGTCATACTGTTCCTTTCGGCCTACATGTGTCCTTATTGTTGTAGCTGTATCTATGCTCCTGATTCGTTTACATGTGTATTCTATTCCCTATCACATTTGTTATGTGGGATACAGACATACCTTTTCTATGTGACTATTACATCCCTTGTGGGATATGATTCGGACATGACAGTCACTACATATATCTACTTTTCTCCTCGTGTATTTTGTTATGGACACATCTGCACAGCTATGTACCCTCCCTCACATTATGGGTCAGCTGGTGACCCTCTCCATTGGGCTGGACGTACCTCCTGGCGGCGCCCTAGCATATGATATGTTTCACTTCCACATGGTATAGCTATAAACACTACGTTGGACCACGGGCACGTGTTTTTTCTGTCATTTGTTCAAGGGTAGGGACCTGTTATTCCCTATCGTGCATTTGTGTTTGCTTCTTCCTTTTCTGTTCGCAGGGACTATCTTGCATGCTTTGTATATGTTTCAGTCTCCACGGACACTGATAGGTGCGAGTATTACTGCAGGCGGACTTTACAATTCAGCAGTTTAGGTTGCTCATCGACAACCGACATTGACACGCCTCCCTCCGCAACTTCGGTACACCCCATGCACTCGCGCACATTTCCTATGCAGGTGGCTGTGGCGGCTGCATGCCTTCATTAATATGCATATGGCGCTACTACTCCATATATATGCCGCACGGCCGGCACAAGCCTTACACCGGCCTTGTGCCGAGCTTCATGAATCCGGGGGTACATTTAAGGCATGACACTGGTTAGAGGATTTAGTGCAGTTCTTTTTGGTTTTAAACTTTACAGTCACAATCAATGGGTGTATGCTACAAACTAGTGGTGAAAGGAGGGTGGTACACTGGAAGAAGATGGATTATCAAGACTCGAATCTACAGAGCAGGAATAGCCAAGAAAAAGTCAAGAAAAACAATCATTGACCTGAAGTTGGAAAGGTGCTATAGCCAGGGAGAAGGCATGCAGTTTAGAACTTTCTTATTTCAGAAATTGCAATGGTATACATATGGGATTATTGGAGGGAAAATATTGAGAAAGAGGTGAAAACGTCCGAAGAATCTGTAGTGTAGGGCAGAGAGAATTATAAATAAAATATGCAAGGCATGAGGCTGGTTAGAAGATTTACTCCAGGTCTTTTTTGTTTTAAACTTTACAGTCAAAATCAATGGGTCTTTGATCCCACATAGAGGCAAGAGTAGGGTGGTACAATGGAAGAAGGAGGTTGTCGAGTCTCAAATCTGCACAGCGGGAAGAGTGAAGAAAAAGTCCAGAAAAACAATCAGTGACCTGAAGTTGGAAAGGTGATAGTTAGATGAAGGTATGCAGTTTAGAACTTTCTTATCTTAAAAATTTCAAAGTTATACATATGGGATTATTTGAGGGAAAAATGAGAAAGAGGTGGAAAAGTCCACAGAATATGTAGTGTAGGGCAGAGAGAGAATTATAAATACAATACGTAAGGCATGAGGCTGCTTAGAGAATTTACCGCAGGTCTTTTTTGTTTAAATTTTACACTTACAATTAATGGGTATATGCTGCCAACTAGTGGTGAGTGGAGGGTTGTACGCTTGAATAAGAAGGTTCATCAAGACTCAAGTCTACAGAGTGGGAAGAGCCAAGAAAAACTCCAGAAAAACAATCAGTGACCTGAACTTGGAAAGGTGCTGCAGCCAGTGAGGAGGTATGCAGTTTAGAACTTTCTTATTTTAAAAATTGCAAAGGTATACATATGAGATTATGGGAGGGAAAAAAATGAGAAAGATGAGGAGAAGTCCACAGAATTGGTAGTGTAGGGCAGTGAGAATTATTAATACATTTCGCAAGGCATGAGCCTGGTTAGAGAATTTGCTGCAGGTCTTTTTTGTTTTAAACTTTACACTCACAATCAAGTTGTGGATGCTGCCACCTAGTGACGAGAGGAAGGTGGTACAATGGAAGAAGAAGATTCATTGAGACTCAAATCTACAGAGATAGAATAGCCAAGAAAAAGTCCAGAAAAACAATCAGTAAACAGAAGTTTGAAAGGTGCTACAGCTAGGGAGAAGGCATGCAGTTTAGTACTTTATTATTTTAAAGATTGCAAAGGTATACATATGGGATTATTGGAGGAAAAAAATGAAAAAGAGGTGGAAAGGTCCACAGAATCTGTAGTGTAGGCAAAGAGAATTATAAATACAATATGTAAGGCATGAGGCTGGTAAAAGATTTACTGCAGGTCTTTATTGTTTTAAACTTTACAGTCACAATCAATGGGTGTATGCTCTCACCTAGTGGCAAGAGGAGGGTGGTACACTGGTAGAAGGTAGTTGTTGAGTCTCGAATCTACAGCGTGGAAGAACAAAGCAAAACTCCAGAAAAACAATCAGTAACCAAAAGTTGGAAAGGTGACACAGCCAGATGAAGGTATGCAGTTTTAACTTTCTTATTTCAAAAATTTCAAAGGTATACCTATGGGATTATTTGAGGGAAAAAATAAGAAAGAGGTGGAAAAGTCCACAGAATCTTTAGTGCAAGGCAGGGAGAATTATAAATGCAATACATAAGGCATGAGGCTGGTTAGAGAATTTACTGCAGATCTTTTTTGTTTAAACTTTACAGTGACAATCAATGAGTGTATGCTTTCAACTAGTGGTGAGAGGAGGGTGGTACACTGGACAAAAAAAGATTAATCGAGACTTGAATCTACAGAATGGGAAGAGCCAAGAAAAACTCCAGAAAAACAATCAGTGTCCTGAAGTTAAAAAGTTGCTAGAGCCAGGGAGAAGGTATGAAGTTTCGAACTTTTTTATTTCAGAAACTGCAAAGGTATACATATGGGATTATTAGTGGGAAAATCTGGGAAGGAGGTAGAAAGGTCCACAGAATCTGTAGGGTAGGGCAGAGAGAATTATAAATATAATCCGTTAGGCATGAGGCTGGTTAAAGGATTTACTGCAGTTCTTTTTTGTTTTAAACTTTACACTCACTTATAATGGGTGGATGATGCCACCTAGTGGCGAGAGGAGGGTGGTACATTTGAAGAAGGTTAGTCGAGACTCAAAATAACAAAGCGGGAAGAGCCAAGAAAAACTCCAGAAAAACAATCAATGACATGAAGTTGTAAATGTGCTACAGCCAGGGAGAAGGTATGCATTTTAGGATTTTTTTATTTCAAAAATTGCAAAGGTATACATATGGGACTATTGGATTTAAAAAATGAAAAAGAGGTGGAAAAGTCCACAGTATATGTAGTATAGGGCAGAGAGAATTATAAATACAATATGTAAGGCATGACACTGTTTAGAGGATTTACTGCAGGTGTTTTTTGTTTTAAACTTTGCAGTCACAATCAATGGTTGCATCCTGCCACCTAATGGTGAGAGGAGGGTGGTACACTGGAAGAAGAAGGTTCATCGAGACTCAAATCTACAGAGCGGGAAGAGCGAAGAAAAAGTACAGAAAAACAATCAGTGACCTGAAGTTGGAAAGACGCTACAGCCAGGGAGAAGGTATGCAGTTAAGAACTTTCTTATTTATGAAACTGCACAAGTATACATATGGGTTTATTGGAGGGAAAAATGAGAATGAGGTGGAAAAGTCCACAGAATATGTAGTGTAGGGCAGAGAGAATTATAAATATGATACGTAAGGCATGAGGCTGGTTATAGGTTTTACTGCAGGTCTTTTTTATTTCAAACTTTACAGTTACCATTGATAAATAGGGAGTGATCA
>NC_056725.1:1330599468-1330620865 GCF_019279795.1 Protopterus annectens
TTTTAAAATAAAGGAGAGGATGAGTGGATTTCCTTACAATAGGGATGTGTCCCCCTTGCTCTGCTATCCTTCCTGACTACCTTTAAAAATGGTCGAGATGGACGATCACTAATTGATATTTGGGTAGACGGGTCATTGTGGAAAAATGTCTTAATAGACACAGGAGCAGCAGTATATGTCAGAAACAGACAATTACCAGAAAATCCTATAAAAAATGTTTGCATTTCAGCATTTAATGGCACAGGATGCTATGCAGTGAGTAGCCAAAATGTGTACATAAAGTTTAGTCAAGAGGGACAGACATGGAAGGGTACATTTTTAATGCATTCATCTTGCTCAAATACCATTATTGGTATGGACATTCTAGGGCCTTTGGGCATAGTAATTGATTTACCTAATGAAATTCTGTAGATGGGAGACAAACAACAAAGAGAGGAAGAGCAAAGTACAGGTTGCTATGCAATCTCTCTACCTGACAAACCTGAAAAACCTACAGGCTATGTAAATACAGACAGTGAGGATGTATGGAAGCATTTACAACAGCAATTCCCAAATCTGTTGTCCAAGGGTCCCAGTGATTGTGGGAATCTAGAAAGCCCAGTAGAGGTAGGAAGTGATTAGGACTATATACCATCTTTTCAAAGGAATCTGCTGAATGGACATCTTTCCTTACATACTTAAAAACAGGATGTATGCATTTCATTTACAGTGAGAGCAAAAATGTAAAAATCTGTTTTTTTAAAGAATGGACAACAGGACATGTTTCTATCATATGACACTGTTACAATGTGTTTCCTTAAAAACATGCTTTTCTGCACTTATCAGCATTTGCACAGGAACAGATGTTCTTATACAAAGATCCAAATAAAATACTAAAGACAAAAACAGTATGTTCACACTGTCAGAAAAGCTGGCCTCTTATAAATTCAGCAAAAATGTGACAGGACATTGTTAAACAAGGAAGCTTAAAAATAATATCATTAAGTCAGAATTAGAGTCAGCATCTGCAACACTCAGTATTGTTTCTACAGGATGAGCAATTCTCCAAAATAGAATATCAACAAGAAATGTATATGTGTGTTCATGACTAAAATTGTATATAAAGATCTGTATTAATCCAGTTATGTTAGGGGTATAGGTAGGGACACATTTTTCCTGAGGTATATGTTATAACACCCTTGCTGATTGAGAAGTAAAGTAGAACAATAACTAAAAGCTGCAACAATAGTATGTGCAGTTTGTTATAAAAAGCTATTTGTTACTGGTCTCAGTTGGGTGCTGCAAAGTATATTCTTTTATCAGTGTACATTCTGCAAGCTTCTGTGTGCAACAAGAATGTAAATGCAACTATTACCAGACTTTGATTTCAGCAGAATCCAGCCAGCAAGACTGAGTGTCTTAAGAAGACTTCAAATCCATCACAGTAAGCAGCACCATAGTAACTACAATAACAAATATTAATTTTACAGGAGGGAAAAAATGAGAAAGAGGTGGAAAAGTCCACAGAATCTGTAGTGTAGGGCAAATAAATTATAAAGACAACACACAAGGCATGAGGCTTGTTAGAGGATTTACTGCAGGTCTATTTTTTTAAACTTTAAAGTCACAATCAATGGGTGTATGTCTCCGCCTAGTGGTGAGAGAAGTGTGGTGCACTGGAAGAAGAATGTTCATTGAGACTCAAATCTAGAGAGCGGGAAGAGCAAATAAAAAGTCCAGAAAAACAATCGGTGACCTGAAGTTGGAAAGGTGCTATAGCCAGGGAGAATGTAAGCAGTTTAGAACTTTCTTATTTCAAAAATGTCAAAGGTATACTTATGGGATTATTAGAGGGGAAAAAATGAGAAAGAGGTGGAAATGTCCACAGAACATGTAGTGTAGGGCAGAGAGAATTAGAAATACAATACGTAAGGCATGACGCTGGTTAGACGATTTAGGGAAGGTCTTTTTTGTTTTACACTTTGCAGTCACACTCAATGGGTGTGTGCTGCCACCTAGTGATGAAAAGAGGGTGGTACACTGGAAGAAGAGGGTTCATCAAGACTCGAATCTTCAGAGCAGGAATAGCCAACAAAAAGACCAAAAAACAAACAGTGACCTGAATTTGGAAAGCTGCTACAGCCCGGGAGAAGGTATGCAGTTTAGAACTTTCTTATTTCAAAAATTGCAAAGGTATACATATGGGATTATTGGAGGGAAAAAATGAGAAAGAGGTGGAAAAGTCCACAGAATCTGTAGTGTAGGGCAGAGAGAATTCTAAATACAATATGCAAGGCATGAGGCTGGTTAGAGGATTTACTGCAGATCTTTTTTGTTTTAAACTTTACAGTCACAATCAATGGGTGTATGCCTCCAATGAGTGGCGAGAGGAGGGTGGTGCACTGGGAGAAGAAAGTTCATCGAGACTCGCATCTGCAGAGTGGGAAGAGCCAAGAATAAGTCCAGAAAAACAATCAGTGACCTGAAGTTGGAAAGGTGCTACAGCTAGGGTGAAGGTATGCAGTTTAGAACTTTCTTATTTCAAAAATTGCAAAGGTATACATATGGGATTATTGGAGGGAAAAATGAGAAAGAGGTGGAAAAGTCCACATAATTTGTAGTGTAGGGCAGAGAGAATTATAAATACAACACACAATGCATGAGGCTGGTTAGAGGATTTAGTTCAAGTCTTTTTTGTTTCAAACTTTACAGTCACAATCAATGTGTGTATGTTGCCACCTAGTGGTGAAAGGAGTGTGGTACACTGGAAGAAGAAGGCTCATTGAGACTCTAATCTTCAGAGTGGGAATAGCCAAGAAAAAGTCCAGAAAAACAATCAGTGACCTGAAGTTGGAAAGGTGCTACAGTCAGGGAGAATGTATGCAGTTTAGAACTTTCTTATTTCAAAAATTGCAAAGGTATACATATGGGATAATTGGAGGGAACAATTTAGAAAGAGGTGGAGAAGTCCACAGAATCTGTAGTGTAGGGCAGAGAAAATTTTACATAGAATATGCAAGGCATAAGGCTGGTTAGAGGATTTACTGCAGGTCTTTTTTGTTTTAAACTTTAAAGTCACAGTCAGTGGGTGTATGCCTCCACCTAGTGGTGAGAGGAGTGTGGTACACTGGAAGAAGAAGGTTCATTGAGTCTTGAATCTACAGAGCGGGAAGAGTAAATAAAAAGTCCAGGAAAACAATCAGTGTCCTGAAGTTGGAAAGGAGCTACAGCCAAGGAGAAGGTAAGCAGTTTAGAACTTTCTTATTTCAAAAATTACAAAGGTATACATATGGGATTATTAGTGGAAAAAATGAGAAAGAGGTGGAAATGTCCACAGAACATGTAGTGGAGGGGAGAAAGAATTATAAATATAATACGTAAGGCATGAGGCTGGTTTTAGGATTTATGGCAGGTCTTTTTTGTTTTGAACTTTACAGCCACAATAAATGGGTGTATTCTCCCACCTACTGGCAAGAAGAGGGTGGTACACTGGAAGAAGAAGGTTGTTGAGTCTCGAATCTGCAGAGTGGGAAGAGCCAAGAAAAATTCCAGAAAAACAATCAGTGAACTGACGTTGGAAAGGTGCTATAGCCAGGGAGAAGACGTGCAGTTTAGCACTTTCTTATTTCAAAAATTGCAAAGGTATACATATGGGTCTATTGGAATGAAAAAATGAAAAAGAGGTGGAAAAGTCTACAGAATATGTAGTGTAGAGCAGAGAGAATTATAAATACAATAAGTAAGGCATGAGGCTGGTTAGAGGATTTACTGCAGGTCTATTTTGTTTTAAACTTTACAGTCACAATGAATGGGTGTATGCTCCCACCTAGTGGTGAGATGAGGGTGGTACACTGGAAGAAGAAGGTTCATCAAGTCTCGACTCTAGAGAGCTGGAAGAGCCAAAAAAAAGTCGAGAAAAACAATTAGTGACCTGAAGTTGGAAAGGTGCTACAGCCACTGAGAAGGTATGCAGTTTAAAACTTTCTTATTTCAAAAATTGCCAAAGTATACCTATGGGATTATTCGCAGGAAAAAAATGAGAATGAGGTGGAAAAGTCCACAGAATATGTAGTGTAGGGCAGAGAGAATTATAAATACAATACATAAAGCATGAGACTGATTAGAGGATTTAGTGCAGTTCTTTTTGGTCACAATCAATGGGTGAATGTCATCACCTAGTGGGGAAAGAAGGGTGGTGCACTGGAAGAAGATGGATCATCAAGACTTGAATCTACAGAACAGGAAGAGACAAGAAAAAGTCAAGAAAAACAATCATTCACCTGAAGTTGGAAAGGGGCTACAGCCAGGGAGAAGGTTTGAAGTTTATAACTTTCTTATTTCAGAAATTGCAAAGGTATACATATGGGATTATTGGATGGAAAAAAATGAGAAAGAGGTGGAAAAATCCACAGAATCTGTAGTGTAGGGCAGAGAGAATTATAAATTCAATATGCAAGGCATGAGGCTGGTTAGAGGATTTACTCCAGGTCTTTTTTGATTTTAACTTTGCAGTCACAACCAATGGGTGCATATCTCCACCTAGTGGAGAGAGGAGGATGATACACTGGAAGAAGAAGGTTCATTGAGACTCGAATCTACAGAGTGGGAAAGCTAAGAAAAGGTACAGAAAAACAATCACTGACCTGAAGTTGAAAAGGTGCTACAACTAGGGGGACGGTATGCAGTTTAGAACTTTATTATGTCAAAAATTGCAAATGTATACATATGGGATTACTGGAGGGAAAAAACAAAAAAGAGGTGGAAATGTCCACATAATTTATAGTGTAGGGCAGAAAGAACTATAAATACAACAGGCAAGGCATGAGGCTGGTTAGAGGATTTAGTTCAAGTCTTTTTTGTTTTAAACTTTACAGTCACAATCAATGTGTATGCTGCCACCTAGTGCTGAAAGGAGGGTGGTACACCGGAAGAAGAAGGTTCATCGAAACTCAAATCTTCAGAGTGGGAATAGTCAAGAAAAAGTCCAGAAAAACAATCAGTGACCTGAAGTTGGAAAAGTAATACAGCCAGGGAGAATGTATGCAGTTTAGAACTTTCTTATTTCAAAAATTGCAGTGGTATACAAATGGGATAATTGGAGGGAAAAAATTAGAAAGAGGCGGAGAAATCTACAGAATCTGTAGTGTAGAGCAGAGAGAATTTTGCATAGAATACTCAAGGCATGAGCCTGGTTAGAGGACTTACTGCAGGTCTTTTTTGTTTTAAACTTTATAGTCACAATCAATGAGTGTATGTCTCCACCTAGTGGTGACAGGAGTGTGGTACACTGGAAGAAGAAGGTTCATGGAGACTCGAATCTGGAGAGTGGGAAGAGTACATAAAAAGTCCAGAAAAATAATATGTGACCTGAATTTGGAAAGATGCTACAGCCTTGGAGAAGGTAAGCAGTTTAGAACTTTCTTATTTCAAAAATTGCAAAGGTATACATATGGGATTATTAGAGGGAAAAATGAGAAAGAGGTGGAAATGTCCACAGAACATGTAGTGTAGGGCAGAGAGAATTATAAATATAATACGTAAGGCATGAGGCTGGTTTTAGGATTTATGGCAGGTCTTTTTTGTTTTGAACTTTACAGCCACAATAAATGGGCATATTCTCCCACCTACTGGCGAGAAGAGGGTGGTACACTGGAAGAAGAAGGTTGTTGAGTCTCGAATCTACAGAGCTGGAAGAGCCAAGAAAAAGTCCAGAAAAACAATCAGTGTCCTGAAGTTGGAAAGGTGACACAGCCAGGGAATTGGTATGCAGTTTAGAACTTTCTTATTTCATAAATTGCAAAGGTATACATATGGGATTATTGGAGGGAAAAATGAGAAAGAGGTGGAAAAGCCACAGAATCTGTAGTGTAGGGCTGAGAGAATTATAAAAACAATACACAATGCATGAGCCTGGTTAGAGGATTTACTGCAGGTCTTTCTTGTTTTAAACATTACAGTCACAATCAATGACTGTATGCTGCCACCTAGTGGCGAGAGGATGGTGGTACACTGGAAAAGAAGGTTCACCGAGACTTGAATCTACAGAGTGGGAAGAGCCAAGAAAAAGTCCAGAAAAACAATCAGTGAACTGACGTTGGAAAGGTGCTATAGCCAGGGAGAAGGTATGCAGTTTAGCACTTTCTTATTTAAAAAATTGCAAAGGTATTGGATTGAAAAAATGAAAAAGAGGTGGAAAAGTCTACAGAATATGTAGTGTAGGGCAGAGAGAATTGTAATCACAATAATTAAGGCATGAGGCTGGTTAGAGGATTTACTGCAGGTCTATTTTGTTTTAAACTTTACTGTCACTGTGAATGGGTGTATGCTCCCACCTAGTGGAGAAAGGATCATGGCACACTGGAAGAAGAAGGTTCATCAAGTCTCGAATCTAGGGAGCTGGAAGAGCCAAGAAAAAGTCAAGAAAAACAATTGGTGACCTGAAGTTGGATAGGTGCTACAGCCACTGAGAAGGTATGCAGTTTAGAAATGACTTATGTCAAAAATTGCCAAAGTATACGAATGGGATTATTTGCTGGAAAAATAAGAAAGAAGTGGAAAAGTCCAAAGAATCTGTAGTGTAGGGCAGAGAGAATTAGAAATACAATACATAAGGCATGAGGCTGGTTAGAGGATTTAGTGCAGGTCTTTTTTGTTTTAAACTTTGCAGTCACAATCAATGTGTGTATGCTGCCACCTTGTGGTGAAAAGAGGGTGGTACACTGGAAGAAGAGGGTTCGTCGAGACTCGAATCTTCAGAGCGGGAATAGCCAAGAAAAAGATCAGAAAAACAATTAGTGACCTGAAGTTGGAAAGCTGCTACAGCCAGGGAGAAGGTATGCAGTTTAGAACTTTCCTATTTCAAAAATTGCAAAGGTATACATATGGGATTATTGGAGGGAAAAATGAGAAAGAGGTGGAAAAGTCCACAGAATCTTTAGTGTAGGGCAGAGAGAATTATAAATAAAATATGCAAGGCATGAGGCTGGTTAGAGGATTTACTGCTAGTCTATTTTGTTTTAAACTTTACAGTCACAATCAAAGGGTGTATGCCTTCAACTAGTGGCGAGAGGAGGGTGGTGCACTGGGAGAAGAAAGTTCATAGAAACTCACACCTAGAGAGTGGGAAGAGCCAAGAATAAGTCCAGAAAAACAATCAGTGACCTGAAACTGGAATGGTGCTACAGCCAGGGTGAAGGTATGCAGTTTAAAACTTTCTTATTTTAAAAATTGCAAAGGTATACATATGGGATTATTGGAGGGAAAAATGAGAAAGAGGTGGAAAAGTCCACAGAATATGTAGTGTAGAGCAGAGACAATTATAAATATAATACATCAGGCATGAGGCTGGTTTTAGGATTTACTGCAGGTCTTTTTTGTTTTAAACTTTACCATCACAATGAATAGGTGTATGATGCCATCTAATGGTGAGAGGAGGGTGATAAACTGGAAGAAGAAGGTTCATTGAGACTTGAATCTACAGAGCAGGAAGAGCCAAGAAAATGTCCAAAAAACAATTAGTGACCTGAAGTTGGAAAGGTGCTACAGCCAGGAAGAAGGTATGCAGTTTAGAACTTTCTTATTTCAAAAATTGCAAAGGATACATATGGGATTATTGGAGGAAAAAATGAGAAAGAGGTGGAAAAGTCCACAGAATCTGTAGTGTAGGGCAGAGGGAATTATAAATACAATACAGAATGCATAAGGCTGGTTAGAGAATTTACTGCAGGTCTTTTTTGTTTTAAACTTTACAGTCACAGTCAATGGGTGTATGCTCCCACCTACTGGCAAGAGTAGGGTAGTACACTTTAAGAAGAAGTTTCATCAAGACTCAAATCTACAGAGTGGGAAGAGCCAAGAAAATGTCCAGAAAAACAATCAGTGACCTGAAGTCGGAAAGGTGCTACAGCCAGGGAGATGATATGCAGTTTAGAACTTACTTATTTCAAAAATTGCAAAGGTATACATATGGGATTATTGGATGGAAAAAATGAGAAACAGGAGGAAAAATACACAGAATCTGTAGTGTAGGGCAGAGAGAATTATAAATACAATACATAAAGCATGAGACTGATTAGAGGATTTAGTGCAGTTCTTTTTGGTTTTAAACCTTACAGTCACAATCAATGGGTGTATGCTGTCACCTAATGGTGAAAGGAGGTGGTACACTGGAAGAAGATGGATCATCAAGACTTGAATCTTCAGAGCACGAAGAGCCAAGAAAAAGTCAAGAAAAACAATCATTGACCTGAAGTTGGAAAAGTGCTCCAGCCAGGGAGAAGGTATGCAGTTTAGAACTTTCTTATTTCAGAAATTGCAAAGGTATACATATGGGATTATCGGAGGGAAAAAAATGAGATGTAGGTGGAAAAGTACAAAGAATCTGTAGTGTAGGGCACAGAGAATTATAAATACAATATGCAAGGCATGAGGCTGGTTAGAGAATTTACTCCCGGTCATTTTTGTTTTAAACTTTACAGTCACAATCAATGTGGTTATGCTGTCACCTAGGGGTGAAAGGAGGGTGGTACACTGGAAGAAGAAGGTTCATTGAGACTCAAATCTACAGAGCAGGAAGAGCCAAGAAAAAGTCAAGAAAAACAATCATTGACCTGAAGTTGGAAAGGTGCTACAGCCAGGGAGAAGGTATGCCATTTAGAACATTCTTATTTCAAAAATTGCAAATGAATACATATGGGATTACTGGAGGAAACAAACGAGAAAGAGGTGGAAATGTCCACATAATTTATAGTGTAGGGCAGAGAGAATTATAAATACAACACGCAAGGCATGAGGCTGGTTAGAGGTTTAGTGCAGGTCTTTTTTGTTTTAAACTTTACAGTCACAATCAATGTGGGTATACCTAGTGGTGAAAGGAGGGTGGTACACTGGAAGAAGAAGGTTTGTCGAGACTCAAATCTTCAGAGAGGGAATAGCCAAGAAAAAGTCCAGAAAAACAATCAGTGACCTGAAGTTGGAAAGGTGCTACAGCTAGGGAGAATGTATGCAGTCTCAAACTTTCTTTTTTCAAAAATTGCAAAGGTATACAAATGGGATAATTGGAGGAAAAAAAATGAGAAAGAGGTGGAGAATTCCACAGAATCTGTAGTGTAGGGGAGAAAGAATTTTACTTAGAATATGCAAGGCATGAGGCTGGTTAAAAGGATTTACTGCAGATCTTTTTTTTTTTAACTTTACAGTCACAATCAATGGTGTATGCCTCCAACTAGTGGCGAGAGGATGGTGGTACAGTGGAAGAAGAAAGTTCACTGAGACTTAAATATACAGAGTGGTAAGAGCCAAGAAAAAGTCCAGAAAAACAATCAGTAATCTGAAGTTTAAAATGTGCTACAGCCAGGGAGAAGGCATGCAGTTTAGAACTTTCTTATTTCAAAAATTGCATATATATATATATATATATATATATATATATATATATATATATATATATATGGAATTATTGGAGGAATAAATGAGAAAGAGGTGGAAAAGTCCACAGAATCTGCAGAGTAGGGCAGAGAGAATTTTAACTACAATACGTAAGGCAAGAGGCTGGTTAGAGGATTTACTGCTGGTCTTTTTTGATTTAAACTTTACTGTCACAATCAATGGGTGTATGCTGCCACCTAGTGGCGAGAGGAGGTTGGTACACTGAAGGAGGTTCATTGACACTCGAATCCAGAACGCGGGAAGAGCTAATAAAAAGTCCAGAAAAACAATCAATGACCTGAATTTGGAAAGGTGCTACAGCCAGGGAGAAGGTATGCAGTTTAGAGCTTTTTTATTTCAAAACTTGCAAGGGTATACATATGGGATTATTATAGGGAAAAAGTGAGAAAGAGTTGGAAAAGTCCACATAATCTGTAGTGTAGGGCAGAGAGAATTTAAATACAATACATAAGGCATGAGGCTGCTCAAAGGATTTAGTCCAGGTATTTTTTGTTTTAAACTTTACAGTCACATTCAGTGGGTGCATGCTGCCACCTAGTGGTGAGAGGAGGGTGGTACATTGCAAAAAGAAGGTTAATCGAGACTCGAATCTACAGAGCATGAAGAGCCAAGAATATGGTCAGAAAAACAATCAGTGACCTGAAGTTAGAAAGGTGCTACAGCCAGGTAGAAGGCATGCAGTTTAGAACTTTCTTATTTCAAAAATTGCCAAAGTATACATATGGGATTATTTGAGTGAAAAAAAATAACAAAGAGGTGGAAAGGTTCACAGAATCTGCAGTGTAGGGCAGAGAGAAGTATAAATACAAAATGTAAGGCAAAAGGCTGCTTAGAGGATTTACTGCAGTTCTTTTTCTTTTAAACTTTACAGTCACAATTAATGCATGTATGCTGCCATCTACTGGTGGAAGGAGGGTGGTACAATGGAAGAAGAAGGTTCATGAACACTAGAATCTACAGAATGGGAAGAGCCAAGAAAAAGTTCAGAAAAACGGGTGCTAAAGCCAGGGAGAAGGCATGCAGTTTAGAACTTTCTTATTTCAGAAACTGCAAAAGTATACATATGGGACTATTGGAGGGAAATAATGAGAATGAGGTGGAAAAGTCCACAGAATATGTAGTGTAGGGCAGAGAGAATTATAAATATAATACTTAAGGCATGAGGTGAGGCTTGTTGTAGGATTTACTGCAGGTATTTTTTTCTTTTAAATGTTACAGTCACAATGAATGGATGTATGATGCCCTCTAGTGGTCAGAGGATTGTGGTACACTGGAAGAAGGTTCGTTGAGACTTGAATCTACAGAGCGGGAAGAGCCAAGAAAAAGTTTAGAAAAACTATGTGTGACATGAAGCTGGAAAGGTGCTACAGCCAGGAAGAAGGTATGCAGTTTAGAAGTTTCTTATTTGAAAAATTGCAAACGTATACATATGGGATTATTGGAGGAGAAAAATGAGAAAGAGATGAAAAAGTCCACAGAATCTGTAGTGTAGATAAAGAGAATTATAAATACAATATGTAAGGCATGAGACTGGTTAGAGGATTTCCTGCAGGTCTTTATTGTTTTAAACTTTATGGTCACAATAAATGGGTGTATGCTGCCAACTAGTGGCAAGAGTAGAGTGATACACTAGAAGAAGAAGATTCATCGAGACTCAAATCTACAGAGCAGGAAGAGCCAAGAAAAACTCCAGAAAAAACAATCAGTGACCTGAAATTGGAAAGGTTCTACAGCCAGGGAAAAGGTATGCAGTTTAGAACTTTCTTATTTCAGAAACTGCAAAGGTATACATATGGGATTATTGGAGGGAGAAAACTGAAAAAGAGGTGAAAACGTCCACAGAATCTGTAGTGTAGGGCAGATAGAATCATAAATATAATTTGCCAGGCATGAGGCTGGTTAGAGGATTTACTGCAGGACTTTTTTTGTTTTAAACATTACAGTCATAATTAATGGGTGTATGCTGCCACCTAGTGGCAAAAAGAGTGTGTTACACTGAAAGAAGAAGGTTGGTCGAGACCCGGCACTTCAGAGTGGGAGGAGACAAGAAAAAGTCCAGAAAAGCAATCAGTAACCTGAAGTTGGAAAGGTGCTACAGCCAGGGAGAAGGTATGCAGTTTAAAACTTTCTTATTTCCAAAACTGCAAAGATATATATGGGATTATTGGAGGAAACAAGGAGAAAGAGGGGGAAAAGTCTACAGAATCTGTAGTGTAGGGCAGAGAGAATTATAAATACAATACATAAGGCATGAGGCTGATTAGAGGATTTTCTGCTGGTCTTTTTTGTTTTAAACTTTACAGTCACAATCAATGGGTGTATGCTGCCACCCAGTGGTGAAAGGAGGGTGGTACACTGGAAGAAGGTTCTTCGAGACTCGAATCCACAAAGCAGGAAGAGCCTATATAAAGTCCAAAAAAAAAAATCAGTGACCTGAACTTGGAATGGTGCTACAGCCAAGGAAAAGGTAAGCAGTTTAGAACTTTCATATTTTAAAAATTGCCAAACTATACATCTGTGATTATTCATGGGAAAAAAATGAAAAAGTCCACAGAATCTGTAGTGTAGGGCAGAGAGAAAATTATAAATACAATATGCAAGGCATGAGCCTGGTTTTAGGATTTACTGCAGGTCTTTTTTCTTTTACTCTGTAGATTCGAGTCTCAAAGGACCTTCTTCTTACAATGTACCAACCTCCTCTTGCCACTAGATGGCATCATACACCCATTCGTTGTGACTATAAAGTTTAAAACAAATTGATTGTTTTTCTGGACTTTATATTGGCTCTTCCTGCTTTGTGGATTTGAGTCTCAAAGAACCTTCTTCCAGTGTACCACCCGCCTTTCGCCACTGGGTGGCAGCATACACCCATTGATCAGTGACCTGAAGTCGGAAAGGTTCTAAAATCAGGGTGAAAATATGCAGTTTAGAACTTACTTATTTCAAAAATTGCAAAGGAATACATATGGCATGATTAGACAGAAAAAATGAGAAAGAGGTGGAAAAATCTACAGAATCTGTAGTGTAGAGCAGAGAGAATTATAAATACAATACATAATGCATGAGGGTAGTTAGAGGATTTATTTCAGGTCTTTTTTTTGTTTTAAACCTTATAGTCACAATCAATGAGTGTATGCTGCTACCTAGTGGTGAAAGGAGGCTGGTACACTGGAATAAGATGGTTCATCGAGACACAAATCTACAGAGCGGGAAGAGCAAAGAAAACATCCAGAAAAGCAATCACTGACCTGAAGTTGGAAATGTGCTACAGCCAGGGAGAAGTTATGCAGTTTAGAACTTTCTTTTTTCAAAAATTGCAAAGGTATACATATGGGATTATTGGAGGAAAAAAATAAGAATGAGGTGGAAAAGTCCACAGAATCTGTAGTGTAGGGCAGAGAGAATCAAAATATAATACGTAAGGCATGATGCTGGTTAGATCATCGAGACACAAATCTACAGAGTAGGAAAAGCCATGAAAGAGTCCTAAAAACAATCAGTGACCTGAAGTTGGAAAGGTGCTACAGTCAGAGAGAAGGTATTCATTTTAAAACTTTCTTATTTCAAAAACTCTGAAAGTATACATATGGGATTATTGAAAGGAAAATGAGTAAAAGGTGGAAAAGTCCACAGACTCTGTAGTGTAGGGCAAAGAGAATTATAAATACAATACGTAAGGCATGAGGCTGGTTAGAGGATTTACTGCAGGTCTTTTTTGTTTTAAACTATACACTCACAATCAATGCTGCCACATTGTTGTGAGAGGAGGGAGGTACACTGAAAGAAGAAGGTTCAAGACTCAAATCTATAGAGTTGGAAGAGCCAAAAAATAGTCCAGAAAAACAATCAGTGAGCTGAAGTTCGAAAGATGCTACAGGTAGGGAGAAGTTTTGCAATTTAAAACGTCTTATTTCAAAAATTACAAAGGTATACATATAGGATTACTGGAGAAAAAAATAAGAAAGAGGTGGAAAGGTCCACAGATTCTGTAGTGTAAGGCAGAGGGAATCATAAATATAATATGTAAGGCCAGAGGCTGTTTAGAAGATTTACTGCAGGACTTTTTTGTTTTAAACTTTACAGTCACAATTAATGGGTGTATGCTGCCACCTAGTGGTGAGAGGGGGTGGTACACTGGAAGAAGGTTTGTCAACACTCGATTCTACAGAGTGGGAGGGGCCAAAAAAAGTCCAGAAAAACAATCAGTGACATGAAGTTGGAAAGGTGCTACAGCCAAGGAGAAGGCATGCAGTTTAGAACTTTATTTTAAAAATTGCAAAGGTATACATATGGGATTATTTAAGGGAAAAATCAGGAAGAGGTGGATAAGTCCACAGAATCTGTAGTGTTTGGCAGAGAGAATTATAATTACAATACCTAAGGCATGAGGCTGGTTAGAGGACTTACTGCAGGTCTTTTTTCTTTGAAACTTTAATCTCACAATCAATGGGTGCATGCTGCCACCTAGTGGTGAGAGGAGGGTGGTACACTGGAAGAAGAAGGTTCATCAAGACTTGAATCTACAGAGTGGGAAGACCCAAGAAAAAGTCCAGAAGAACAATCCGTGACCTTAAGTTGGAAAGGTGCTGCAGTCAGTGAGAAGGTATGCTGTTTAGAACTTTCTTATTTCAGAAACTGCAAAGGTACACATATGGGGTTATTGGAGGAAAAAAATGAGAAGGAGGTGGAAAAGTCCACAGAAAATGTAGTGTAGGGCAGAGAGAATTATAAATATAATACGTAAGGCATGAGGCTGGCTATAGGATGTACTACATGTCTTTTTTGTATTAAACTTTAAAGGGCAACAACGGGATATTTTTTGTTCCTGCTCAACATTACAGCACCTTTCCCCCTTACAACCTGATCCTGCTTTAGGAAATGTGCAATGCAGCTAAAAGAAATTATGATTTCAACTGTTTTTCTCCTAAACCACAATTCTGTTCCGTACTATTTTGCTAACACTTTTAGAAACAAGTTATCACGATGTAGAAAAGCTTGTGGCAGTCTCTTGAATCCTGATGTCAAGACTGCTACAAACCATCAGTAGTTGTCTGTAAGATCCTGCCCCCAAACTGACATCAGCACTACCATTTTGCATGCAATTAAAAATAAGCAATGACCCACCCCTATTGTGATGTCAGAGCTCAGCTGTCCATTCCTACCAGTCTGCAAAACGTTCTGTGGAACCTCCATTTTGTTGCTACTGTATCCCATGGGTTACTTTGTACTGACGGACTACTTGCAAGCCTAGTTTCTTCTTCTGCATTCCCTTGCTTTGTGAAGGTGCATTTTAAAAAGTATTTGTCCTATCTTTATTTGAATTAAATACGTGCTCCACTGGCTCTAAACTGTACTGATTTAGCAGAATGACTCGAGTCTTTAGTCATATATTTAGATCATTTTCCTTTAATTGTGCGTTCTAGCAAATCAGTGACAAATATTTAACATCTGTAGTTAGAAACTGCTGAGGATGTGTTTATATTCACACTGTATTACGTTCGGTAATTGCAGGCTAATGCAGCAAATCTGTAAGTTAGCTAGGGAAATATATTCACTGTCCATACTATTAGGTATCTTTATCCAGACCTGTTGCTCTAGGAGTTTTACGTTGTTATTTGTCTGCTTTGTTGATGTATATAGTTTTTTTACTGTGTGCCCCTTGCATGCTGCTGGTCTACTCACACCATGTGCTTTAATACACACGTTTCTCAATTCCATTTGAGTGTTTTTTTTTAAAAAACAGAAATGCGAAAATGTGGAAAAGCACATGGTGTGAGTTCACCATGTAACAGAAAACTGTACTTTGTCTGGAAAAGCAATGTACTTGGACAGTGCATTCTGTTTTTGAATTCATTACTTACGGTCTCCACAATGGTAATCATGTTTTTGGCCAGCTGTTACCTGCTCATACCTCTAAACTGTACTGATTCTGGCGGAATTTTTTTATTTTCCTATTCTGTTTTTTTTTTTCGATTGCATGCATTTTATAAGACATTTGTTGATGAGTGAAGTAGTAAGCAAGAGGAACAGTTTAATTTCAGTCTGCATGGTCATCGCTAACTGAATGGCGATGTAAAATGTATTCTGTATACCATAATAGTATGAGCAATATGTAAAAACTGGCATTACTGAGGGTTGTTTGGTGACCCTGTTATTTCCTACTATTCTGTAGATTCAAAAGAGGTTTAGATGTTTTATATTTTTTGTGTGTACTCTTTATATATATATATATATATATATATATATATATATATATATATATATATATATATATATATATATACACACACACACACACACACACACCTTTTTTTCTTCTTCTTTTTTTTTTTTTGCAATGTGCAACTCCCCAGATGCCAGTCAACTCACTCCCAGAGCAGTATGGCACAAATAGTCTACTAGGGGGAAGGGTCCCACTCTGGCCAGGAGGCTAGGTGTGTGTGTGTGTGTGTGTGTGTGTGTGTGTGTGTGTGTGTGTGTGTGTGTGTGTGTGTGTGCGTGCGTGCGTGTGTGTGTGTGAGACAGACAGAGATTTAATATATATATATATATATATATATATATATATATATATATATACACACACACACACACACACACACACACACACACACACACATAGCCTGCTGAGTTGCAGAGTTTGTTACAACCAGACTATCAGGCCTGCAGCATTTGTTACAGCCTGCTGAGTTTGTTATTGAACAAAAACCACTATTTGGGATTATCTGAGCTTCACTCATCACGTATTTGTTAATACCTGTTTATGCCATTAAAATGCATTCTGATTGCTGGAATTTATTTGCTTTTGACTATATATATATATATATATATATATATATATATAATGCATATATAGGGAGAAGCCCTCACAGACACACAGATATACATGCATACATACATCCATTCACAGTTATAGGTGAGTGTAGGGAGAGTTACACATCTACTCTAACAAAGACCCAAAAAAAAATTTCACTGCCAAGGCAAATTTCGCAAAAGTATGAACTCCTGGAATGCTTCTTGCAGTACTTTGGTTCTGCTATGAGATGCTTTCTTTTCTCTTTTGTTAATGTCTCCGAGTCTTTCGGCTTTCTAATACCATGATGGGAATGAACCCCATTCCTAAGTCAAAGTATGATTTAAGTTCTTGAAATTAGTATAGTTTCAATCTTTGATGTCAGCCAGAAGTGCTCTTCTCAGCCCCTGCAATGTGCCCAGTACTGACTCCTCCTGCAATTCATACAGAGTTACATGTATCAGTAACATATCTAAGTAAAATTGTAAATTATTTTTATGAGCGCCATTGCTTCCACAACTATTGGAACTGTGTGGGTATCCTTCTTCCACATTGCCCTCATTTCTGCCTTCAAATCTTGGTATTTTATGACTATCTGTATGTAAGTCACCATAGTCACTATGTATAGCAATTTCAGTGATCAGTGCTACTTTTGTCTTCATTTCATGGACTACTATTTTAGGTTTTCACATATCTGTTTTCTGAACTGTTGGTTCTGGGTGATCCCATGTAATATAAACTTCATCATTTTCTATAATGCTTTGTGGCTCATGTTTCCAGTGTTTTTCAGCTACTTCAATATTTTCACAATCCCCAATGCAACAGTCTTGCCATATTATTATGTCTTTCAGTATAGAGTTCTTCTGCCATCAGTGTATTGCAACCAGCAGCAAGATGTGTAAGTGTTTCAAATCCTTTTGTACAAAAGCTGCATTTGTATGTTTCTCCCACGTGTTGAATGGACTTTGTAAATCAAAACATACATAGTCCACTTTCCTGGGCTGCCAATATTAACCTTTCTTTCTTTGGTTTAAATTCACCTGAGTCAGGTTCCTGATCGACATGGTTGTTCCAGGAATTTTCTGCACTTGCAACTATGTTTATGCCTTTTCTACATTTATTGCCTTCTCATTTGATCCTTCACCATATATTCTTTCTTTTGTTTTTTGGCACATTCAGTTGCTGCCTAATTTTTGTCTGCTTCTTTAATTTCCTTTCCCACTTGACATTGATGTGCTTCTGCTAAACTAAGCAGGGAAGTCATCTTAGACATGTTCTGCTCATGTTTTAAAACTTTCTCTATGTTTGGATATTGTGAAGTCAGCAGATATGTATGCAGTCCTACAGTTTTAAATCTGTACATATAGTCCATTTCAAGGAGGCCATTACCTCCGTTAGAATGAAGAATATGTCATCTTGGTACACACTGACTGTTGTATATTTGATAGGCAAGAAGCATTTTTCGTTTTACTGTCCAACTGTTCCAGTACCATTTGAGGTCAGTCAGTTATTCAATAACTGTAAGCTAGAACAGGAATGGAGAACAGGAGATTCATCCCTGGTTTGGCACATATGTCTCTAATAGAACAGGCAGCCTGTAAATGGTTCATCTCCCAAGCCCCCGCTTACACTTATCAGAGATTTTGGATGCATGGCTAGGCTTAAAAAGGCATTGGTGCTTATTAGCCTTGTAAACCCCTTGAACCTAACAGCAAATTTGTTTATAACTTGGACTTTGTTTCTAGATGTCAGGGATATTTTCAGTATCAATTTTAGTCTTCTAAAATATTTCTTTGAGTTACATTCACATTTGTTGATATTTTATTGTCAATCCCACATCAGTTCTGAAATATTTATACACTTTCGCTTGATCAGGTTCCTTTATATCACATTTTTCAATGTAACCTGATACCTGGACATGGCCATGCCAAGCACTTCAGCTGTCATTGCAAAAGCAGGAATGTAGTCATTCCATTATGCTCATTCTTGCTATCACTGCCTTACTGCAGTCTTAAAGGACCTTAGCTACACCAAATTATTGTTATAAACTTAGGGGTGTGTTGTTAATATGATAGTTACCAGGTGAAGATGATTACCCAAAGGAAACTGTTAAACAATTCTTTGCATTTACTTTTGTCCATAGTTTTGAAACAAGTTGTCCATCTCAGTCTTTCATGGAGAACATTACTTTCTTTGGAGTATTCCATGATTGCTCCCATTTGCAGTTGTCTGCAAATATAGTCAGCCATACCTGTCCCAAGACTGATTTGTGGGTCTCTTCTTGTGACTGGCCTCCTTGTAGAGATGCACTACCCAATTGTAACATTTTGGGTCCTGTCTGTGAGCCATCTAGATGTCAACTAGATGACGCAAAGGTTTGTATCTAACCTCTTGAGTTTGTCAACAGAGCATGAGCTGGTTATGTTAAATGCCTTGGCCAAGTCACGGTTGGCAGTGTTGACCATGTTGTCCTCATCCATGGCTTTGGTGACCTTCTCAAAGAAGTCCACCAGGTAGAGTAGGCACTACCTGCCCTTGGCAAAGCCAGATTGGGTTGGGTTTTTTGTCTTGAGGTTTCCTATGTCATTATTGAACATTTCCAGGATATTAACCATGGCTTTGCATACAAGACTAGTGAGACTTGTGGGTCTGCAGTTGCCATAGTCTGTAAATGGCCCTCCGTTGTGCAGATGGTTAACTGTTGCTCTTCTCCATTCATTAGGTATGAGGCCTGTTTCGAGGGTAAGGTTAAACAGTGATTGCTGAAGGCCTGATTTGTCATGCTTCCTGATAGTTAGAAGGCATGCTGAAATATTGCCTGGGCCCATTGATGCAGTGTTCCTGGCCTTGGAGAGAACATTAAGAACCTGTTCCTTACTGGCAGTAGTGGAAGTTATATGTGATGGTATTTCCTGAGTGGAGGTTGAGGTGGGAGGAATGGGTTAAGTTAGAGATGAATTTGTATGCCTGTACATTTGCTATATCAGTCAGAGTATTAGCACTATACATAGCAGACTTGTTTTTAGCTTAGGAACACTTTATTACAATGTTTTTCTCAAGCCGTGTAGATATCACTCACACCTCTACAGAAGTATAACTTAACTAAGGTGCTACAATGTCAGAACGGTTATGCTTAGCTATGGTTGTGTGAGGATATCAGACTGTTCTCTGCGCAAGCTTGGCTAGGTATATATTTCTGAATGATTCAAAATTATCCTATATTATAGATGCCAGCACGACTAGCTAAAATTTTGTAAATAAGTTTGTCTTTTGATTTTTCACTTTGATTTAATTCAGATGTTTGAATCAAACATTGGGGTGAGTGTGTGTGTGTGTGTGTGTGTGTGTGGGGGGGGTGCAAGCAAGGGATGAGAGTGTGTGTGTGTGTGTGTGTGTGTGTGTGTGTGTGTGTGTGTGTGTGTGTGTGTGTGGGGGGATGCAAGCAAGGGATGAGTGAGTGTGTGTGTGGGGGGATGCAAGCAAGGGGTGAGTGTGTGTGTGTGGGGGATGCAAGCAAGTGATATGTAAGGATTAGCGCACTAAATTAGTATTACTAAGGGCACAGCAGCAGACATGACCCCAGTGTTTGATTCATAACAAACTGGTATTGTGTAAGCAGGTAATGGCTGTCAGCAGAAGTGCCTCCAGTAAGACTGTGTCATTTTGTGCAGTTCACCCACTGTGTGATGAAAAATCAGATAATGGGTTGCTGATAGAGGCATGTACTGGGAATTGCAGGGTTTATATATCTAGCTATACTATAGAGGAAAAGTAATATACGGGCATTTGAATGCCTCTGAAAAGCAAAATGTGTGAGGGAATAGAAGCATGTGTTTGGGTAAAGGTGTATGGGCATCTAAGGGCTGTTACACACTGCTAATGTAAGCTGTAATAGTGGTCATTTTAGAAAAGGTTCATATGGCCATATTTCACTGGTAGACTACAAATCCTACTGAAAACAGGAATTCAGAAATGCATTTTTAATGGCTTACTTCCTTAGTCATTCCAGGCAGTGTTGTATAGTATCTGTCTGTGGAAACTTGCCATCTGTGTACTGGTAATATACAGCTTTGTGTGGTACTAGGTGACATTAAAGCATTCACCACTGCCCACAATGACTTCCTTGTAGATATACCCCTGGATTCATGAATCCTCTGTGTAAGACTAAATAAGTCTTACTCAGAGACTGCAGTTGAACGGTATGACATCAGCGTGCCATGAATATTCATGAGGGCATGCTGACTCTACTCCAAGTCTAACATGGACCGTGCAGAAAAGCAGGGGGCGTGTCCGACTGCTGAGCTGTCTAAAGGTCCACGCCCCTGCAAGTGTCTGAAATGCAAAATGTCAATACACAAGAGTGAGTCCGCTCAAATGTCCATGTACCCAACACCACACTCCCTGACATTGTAAACCCCCAGCACAGTTATAAAAAGTAAAACATTAATTTTTTCTAATTCCCGATATAGCTACCCATATTTGCACGTGTGTGCGCGGGTGTGCCCATTTTTTAGCTGCAGTGAGCAATCTCGACATGGAAGAGCATAATAAGGAATGTTTATGCAAATTACGCCAAATAGCAATAGCGTAGTGGTAGACCATTTGCACAAAGAGGAGGCATTCACGGTTCGAGTCCCACCACTCCCCTTCCTATTTTATGTTCTAAATTAGTATATGAAATAATTCCTGACATATATGATTAAAATTTTACTAAAAAGCATTGAAATGTCCTATGTATCAGTGAACAAAATGTATATTTATAAAGGAACCTGACATATAATTGCCCGCAGTTAACCAACGCTTTACCCAGTGCAATAAAGTTGCCCGTAGTTAAGCAGCGCTTTACCCAGTGCAATGTAGTTTCCCATAGCTAAATAGTGCTTTACCCAGTGCAATTGGTTTGCGTGGAGGTGCGCGCCATGCCAACCAGTGCACTGTTGGGCAACGTGGAGCAATGTAGAGCAAAGTTGCCTAAACACAGCCACACCCCCTAGCCTGTCTGGACAGTAGTAAAATAAAAAGCAATGACAAGGTTCGAACCCAGGACACTGTGCACCATAATCAAAGTACTGAACCACTAAGCCCGGACAGCTTAGAATAAACAGCCACTGTTAACATACATATACTTATAAATGGTAGATTAACCATTGCTAAGCAGGGTTTTCCTGCAAAGGGGAT
>NC_056725.1:1330623865-1330721365 GCF_019279795.1 Protopterus annectens
CCACCTTACCCTCATCTACGGCTTTGGTGACTGCTTCAAAGAAGTGTATCAGGTTTGGGAGACAGGATCTGCCTTTTACAAACCCGAACTGGGTGGGGTCCAGAGGTTAGAGATTACCAATATCTTTGTTTACAAGTTCCATGGCCTTGCAGACCAGGCTCGTCAGGCTAATGGGGCAGTAGTTCTTGAGTCCGTGGTTGATCCCCCTTTGTGGAGTGGGATAACTGTCACTGTGCGCCATTCAGTGGGCACAAAGCCTGAAGTGAGACTATGATTGAACATGGTTCTTAGTTGGGGTGCCAGTTCATGTAGAACGCATCCTGGGATGTTGTCAGGTCCCATGGATGCTGTGTTCTTGGCTTTGGAGAGAGTTTTTTTTTTTTTTTTACCTGTGCAGCAGTGATTACAGGAACCAGCCATGATTACAGAAACTTTGCATTCTTTTGGTATAGAGATGGGCCCTTTAGGGGGTGGGGTGGGGGGGGGTAGAGTTAGCACTGAACCTATCTGCCAAAATGTTGGCAATATCTGTTGGTTCTGTATGTTTAGTGCTATTGTGCTGTAACTCAGAGCATATCCGAGTGTTGCCATTGAGATTCTTGACATGGCTATAGAATGCTTTGTGGTTGCCTTTAGAAACAGTGACGATTTTCTTTTCGTAACTAGCTTTGGAGGATTTTCTGAGGGATCTCAGCTTCTTACTGAGGCTGACCAGGGAGTTCCTCCAATTATGGGATTTTACTCTCTTTTTGCAGCAGCAGTTCCTTTCCTCTGTTGTAGAGTTTGTTTATGGTAGGGGACCACCAGATTGGTTTCCTTTTTTTTGAGGATAGCATCTTTGTTCTGTTAGGGATAGCATGATCCATGCACTTGTGTAAGTGCTTATAAAGTTTATTTGTGTAGGATTCAGCAGTCATACCTCTATTGTCCATCTGCATGGGTGTCATGATGTTTGCCACATCTGTCTTAAGAAGAGTGAAATTGAATTTGGAGAAATATTTTATGGTGGTTTCCCTAATGGGGGGGTGGGGGCGGTATGTGGATGTCTAGGGTGATTAGCTTGCAGTTGGATCTGACCAATGAGGAATTGACTTCTGGTGTGGAACACCGGTCACCCATGTTGGTATTGACCAGGTCTAGGATATTGCTGTCCCTGCTTGGGGTGTGGATGAGTTGATCCAAGGCATTGGAATTTATTAATTCCAGAAAACGTTGAGCAAAAGAGTTGGTACATGAGTAGTTTTCCCAGTTAATGGTGGGGTAGTTGAAATCACCCAGTATTAGGGTGTTAGGTTGTACCCTAATATTTTCCAGTGTATCAAGAAATGAGTAGTGGGAATCCTGGGGCATGGTGGGGGATATGTAGCAAGCTACAATTTGGATTGCGGTCTTGCTCAGAGTTAGTTGCACTTGGATAATCTCTGATGCATTATGCTGAGCAGCTAGCCTGGTGGTGTGGATATCCATCGACACGCCTCCACCTTTAGTGTTTCGGTCCAGGTTAGGTTGGCCGAAAGGTGTGGTATGAATTATAGCCTGGTAACGCAGGGGTGCTCTCTGGAGCCTTGAGCCAGGTATCTGTCATTGCACAGATGTCGATGTTCTCCATTTTAAGGAGTGCCTTGAGTGAGTGCATTTTGAGGTTTAGACGTCTAGCGTTGAGTAGCATTACCCTCAGATTTTTCTTGCTTGTACCTGTTATGGTGGTGAATTTTTCATTTGAACCTTGCCTAAAAAAGGCACTCTAGGGGTGCCAAGAGCCTTAGCCAATGTCTGGAATTCCAAGGGTGACAGGTGCAGGCCATATCTGGTCTGTCGATCATGTCATCCCAGGTAGACAGATACTGGAGCCCCTTAAAATGACACCAAAAACTTGGCCAATTGTTGAAGTCAGTAATTTTGTCCTTGTACTGTGGTATCATTCTGGGTGATGGCAGTATGCTACTCAGGGCTAGGGTCATTCCTGCTTGGGCTACAAGATTGTAGAGCTCCTTCATGTCTCTTTTCATGTAGTCCAGGGAGGTACGTCTCGGGTCATTCACACCAACATGGACAATGACATTCATATTTGTACTTGTTGTGGAGTGACCTGAGTGCTTGCATTATGTGGCAGATCCTGGCACCTGACAGGCAGCTGACCGTAACTTTCTCCTTGTTTAGCCTGATGAGTGGAACATCAGTGTGCCTGACTGTAGAGTCACCTACGACTAGAGTGTTGGGTAGGTTGTTATGCCTTATGGGCTGTGGTTGGGTGGCACACTGAGTTTGTGGGCTATGTGTCATTTGGGTTGTGTTGGGGGGTGGAACTTGCTTACATTTCTGCTTTGGAAGTCTCTGTTGCTTGGGCAGATTTTTATTGAGAGTCTCCGTGAATGTAGGTGTGTGTTTTGTGTTTCTATGTGTGTGTTTTGGTGGTGTAAGTTTTGAGGGACTATGTGATGAGTGTGGTGTGGTGCAAGTGTTTACCCTCTCCTCTTGACTGTCTAGTGCAGTCTTGGCTGAAAAGAGCTTTGCTTCCAGTTTGGCTATACAAGTGCATCTCTCACAGGTTGTAGTGTTGGGTGGTAGGAGGAGAGGGTCGTCTGTGTACATGAGGCAATTGCTGCATTGCCCCAAGATGCCCAGATTTATCAGCTAGACAGGAGAAAACACCAGGAGCTGACCCATACACATGCCTGGATAGGTGCTTATTTATTAAGTACTAAAAACTGTTTTCCTCTAGACGAGTGAGGAAAGTTGAGTGCTGTAGTAATTTGTAGCTTATTTAGTGCTTACGAGTTCTGAATATGTGCTGAACGCAAAGAAACAGATTTGAGTGCTAAAACTAAAAAAACTGGCTAGTTCTAAGGGAAAATTTGAAGAGCAGACTTTGTGGCGCCTGGAATATTTTAACCCTAGCTAAACGGTGATGCATACAGTGCATATACATATCACTATATATATGTGCTTGTGTGTATATATATCTACACATATGTATAATATATTTTGACAGATGCCAATAATTAATATTTAGGGGGTCTTATACAGCTGATTTCAAGGTGATACTGCCGGAATAGACCCACTATAGCTGACCTTTGTGTGGTTCTCAGTACACTCATATAGGCGCTATGGTGCTACCTCCTTTTTGTAACAGACCAATTCTGTGGGTGGCATGGTACACCTTAGAAAGAAGGCTCAGTGGTGTATGCTAAGCTGTGCAGGTCCTGAATTTAGAAATGGCTGGCACTACAAAGTGCTAAACCTAAACACTTCTTCAGCGATGCTTTATATTAAAACCTAAATGTATGCAGGACTGTCACTTTTTCAGAGTTTGTGCTCCCCCCATCAGGTTGCAGTAATCCGCCTGTATTGGCCTTTTTCTTTTCTTCAAAAAGGGTATACTTGTATTTCAGGCCTTGGTAGTAGAAAAAAAGTCTATGCAATCTTCTTTTGTTAACATCAAAAAATTGCTCAGGTTTGCCCCATTTCGCCTTCCTTGTTTCTTAAAGGTTTCTTGTATGTGGTATGATGAATTTTATTGAAGTGAAGCTTGGTAGTGTTAAACTAGTGTGGCCTGAATGCTTTGCAGTAAGTGCCATGGCTGTTTAAACTAAGAGCTACCCGGGAGTTCATACAGAGGTTAGCAGAATAGGGCTACTTCACTGGTTTATTGCCCTTTCAAGTTAGGGGTTTGTTTGTGTCTTTTGGCTTGTCCCGGTTAGGGGTCACCACAGCGGAACTCCGGTCCGCTAATGATTGGCAGTAGATTTTTACGTGCCGAGTTGCCATCCCTGATGCACAACCTTCAACGAAGGTATGCCCATTCACGCATGTCTCCACACAGAAGACGCTCTAGCTGAGAATCGAACGGGACAACATCTAGCTGTGAGGCGAGAACATTAGGGGTATTAAGTTGTTTTAGGAGCTGTATGAGGCAGGTTCATTCAACCATTTTAAGTTATGTGAACACTGGAGCTTACAGTTGCATGTGTGTAAAGAATGGTACTGATTAGTATTTAATTCTCATTTTTTCCTTTAATAAAGCAAACATTTGCTGCTGTCTCCGTTTGGAAAAGGATAAGGATGTGTGGGGTCCCCACAGATGTAATTAAGCCTAAGGATGTGTGGGGTCCCAGCAGATGTAATTAAGCCTGTCATGTTTCTGTAAAATATATCAGTAGGGTGATGGTTTTGTAAGAAGATATTTCATTTCATTTAGCTGTTCCAGTATTTGTTACGTACATTGTTATGTACAAAAACCTTTTCATGTAATTTGTTTTTCAAAGTCCATTTTTTTGTTTATTTAATCATGTTTTAGCTTTGTAAATTAAGTGATTCTTTTGCTTCCCTTTTCAGCCAGGACGAGGGAAAAAGCTAAAGGAGTCTTCAGAGTAGCCATGTAAGCTAATAGCATATCTTTTATGAGGTGGGAGTAAATAGCAATACTTTGGAGAGAAATCCTGCATGGATATTGGGGATGGGGGGCATGCATACCTGATGCAGACAGTAACCAGCTGTCAAGATCAACCCACTGGCTTGTAAATGTGGTCCCACAGAGTAGAGGCATAAAGTCCTGATTTTACCCCTGATGCCCTGTGTTAGACTCCTAGAGTGGGTGCTGAAAGGACTGGACAGGATGAGACTGGGAAGCTAATGCCAGCTTGCCCATTCTGGTGAGAAGGCGGCAACATTGCTCAGTGCATGGTAATATCTACAGGAATGCAGTTTCTTCACCTGCAGCATGAAGTGGATAGTGTGTCCACACTGCAAAATGTGAGCCACTTGTTTGGGAAGTTGTAGATGTGAGGAAGCCTGTATGTATCCCCCTGAGTCAGCTATAGCAGAGCTTGCAAGGCTGCTGAGGATTTGGGGATATGATAATCTGTAGGATGTACAGGCTGGTCTTCTCTCTTTCTCCTGACTGTCCACTCCGTCAGAGAATGAATGGGGCAGATGTTTGTTGCCCAGATGGAGGAATAAATGGGTTAATTAGTTGTAGGAAGGGTGCCGCTGAGCAGAACCTGTGGACTCCCCCAAAAAAGCGGGCTTGTGGAGCAGGAGCATTAATGAGTGTACTGCCTTTTAGTCTTGCTGTTTTGAACGCTGAAGCTCCATCAGCTCTTTCATGGGCTGTATTGCTTGCAACATCAGATTCCATTCTTCACCTCATTGGTTTTGTATTGGTCAGTACTTAATGAGGTATATTGTGGAAGTTGAGCATATCCAAATATACATAATTTGTACTGCTGAATTTGGATAATGCTTCATCAACTTCTGTAACATACTTACAACTTTCAGTTCCATATAGCTGCATTTGATACAGGGAGAGGTGCTTAAAAATCTTATGTTTTGATTTCACAGGTGTAACGCAAGTCGGCTTCGTTCTGCTGTTTCCCTTGGTTAACTGTCTGTCTGTAGTCTTTACTACTGTGTTTCGACTTATTCTAGATGGTAAAGCATCCTTGTCTGAACCTCCCATGACCCAGCTTCTAAATGGCACAATGTCTTTATGGAGGAGTATTTGGTGCAGAACCTGACTGCTCAGCCCTTTGCGTTGCTGTGTACTCTGGATGTTCCACTTTGTGAGTCTGCTGTGATGTTTTAGCGATGCTCCCGCCTTACATTGATTGTCAATAACAGTTTGCAGTCTACATCTGACACCTGGCCCGGCAGAGCATGGCATGTCGATTACCAACATGCTGATACTAGGAAAAAAAGCTTTGTCACAGCCTGAAAAATTCCTGCAAGTCCAAAATGCCTCTATGATGGTGCTGATCAAGTGACAGCTGAGGAAGGGCTGCCATTTTTCTTTTGACTTTTTTTTTTTTTTTAATTTTCTAATGTTTTGTGTTCTTAATACCATGAAAGGAATGGGTGCCATTCCTCAGTCCAGGGTGCGATTCAAGTTGAAGAAATTAATATTGCTTCAGTCGTTTGTTTGCCAAGAGTGCTCTCTCAGCACCTGCAGTGTACTCAGAATTTCTAATATTCAAATACCATATGTAAAAAACAGGTGGAGCACCATAAAGAAATTCTTAAACTAAATGAACTGCCACCTTGGCATATGCCTTCAATGGTCCAATGTACCCATAATTGCTTCTATCTGCAGTTCATATGGAGTTGCATGTATTGGAAGTATATTTAAGTACACTTGGAAATCCTTATTACCATTGTTCCTTCTACTTTTGGAATTATCTGGATACCATATTGTTCTAGTTTTTTGCTTGCATATCCTGGTGTTTTATGACTGCCTCTCTCTATGCAAGGCACTATAGTCACTAGGTGTAGGTACTTTGGTGATTAGTGATACTTTTGTCTTTTTTATTTCTTTGACTACTGTGCTGCTTTTCTTGCTTTTACTTTAATTATTGGAATTTGATCATTTCTTAAGATCAGAACATTAAAAATTTGAAATGCTGGTACCTGTTTTAGCGAGTCTCAATATACTGACTGATGCAGAAACTGGCTGATAAAACAGACTTGCATATACTAAGTCCGATATGGCCATCTTTCAGAATATTCCTTTTTCACTTGAGGTTCAGCAATCCCTGAGTTAGTGTATGCAAGTTTGAGGATGTGGGGGGGGGGGGGGGACTTGCCCCTGCGATAAAGAGGTTTTGAGGAAAAGAGAGATTTTCGAGATTCCCTCTTCTGCATTTTCTTCTTCTTCTTTTTTTTTTTTTTGCCACATCTGTATTTTGAGTGCCAACATTTCAATATGGAGCCAATTAGAATTTCATTTTCAGTATTTTTTTTTTTAACTTCATATCGGATGATTTCATGTTCTTCTAGAGCAGTTAATGTTTGCTGAATTTTGGTGTTGACAGCACACAATTGGTAAACATTGCTGCCATACAGTATTTTGTCCTCAGTCAGGCTGTTGTCTGGAGTACCTTTTTGCTGAGTTTGCATGTCCTCCCTGTGTTTAGTACAGGTTTGATCAGCCTCTTTGGTTTCCTCCCTACTCCCTAATGCATGCACACACATGCGCACGTGTGTATATACATTTAATAATGCACTGTCATTCCATTCAGGCTAATTCTGCCTTGTGCCTGTCACTTAGATCAGCTGCAGCTCCCCAACAGCCTTAAATGTGGGTATCAAAAAAAATGGGGGAATTTTTGTGTGGGTGCTTGTTGTGAATGAATAAGGGGGCAGCATTTTTCCTTAAAATGGCAGTTCAGGTTTAATTTATTTAGGTGATACATAACACGATGCACTTAATTTTGGAACTGTGTTTTAACACACATCTTTATAGGAGAGTAGACTTACATTTCTTTCCTGGGAAAGCCACGTAGAGATCCTTTCATTTTTTTAAAACTATTGTGCAGTTTGATTCCAGCTGAAACTTGCAGTCCATGTGTAGTTTAACTTGTTGATAAATGTTCTTAATGAAGATGCAGAGACGTCTTTTTAGCAAACTTCAAAATTCTACCTTCGTGGAATTGCATTTCCTACCGTCATGGTGTAAGGCTTATTTGCTCACCCTATGTCGTAATGTCACCTTGTGCCCAAATGTAAAACAAAACTGTGTGTGTGTGTGTGTGTGTGTGTGTGTGTGTGTGTGTGTGTGTGTGGTGGCTTAGCATGCACACTGTGGGTTAATTTGACTCCAACAATAAATGCATTGTGTCTGAGCCTTCTGTTAATACTCTGTTCTTGCCTGATGTCTGAATTGGATAATTATTTACATGGTTTAGTCTGATCAATTCCTGAAGGAAGATGGTCTCTCATACAGCCTTTGGCTGTTGATTAATTTTCTGCAAGGCAGTGAGTTAAGTAATATGTATCGTGGCTGTTGATGTGGATGCTATTAGAGTCTGATGTGACTCAGTAGGCATGGTTGGTTGGAAAGTACCCTGTGTGGAGGTGTAAATGTCTGAGTATTTAAGTTTGATGTGTGATAAGAAGTTTGCCAGTATTTCTTGCTAGCAGTGCCACAGGAGACTGATGGTGAACGTGCAATGTCACCCATACTGAAGCTAAAAATGAGTGCTATCAAAACCTGCCAAATATATTTGGGAGGCATAGCTAGACTTTAAAAAGGCCGTTTAGCATCATTTGTCTAGTAATTACCTATGAAAAAATGTACTTATGGTTAGGCAACTGCTTTTAGTAGCATTTATTTCATCAACTTTATGATGGATCAGATGAGATTTAATAAAACCTATTTTAAACTTGATATTTTTATATTTTTTTAATTATTTTTGTTGCATCTAGCAATTATTTCACTGATTTTAATTCATGGGTAGTTTCTAGGCTTGCAGTTCAGTGGACCATTGAGAAGCTTATCCCAAATTCTTCATTACCTCCAAGCACTGTTTGGTTAAGTGACTTGCTCAAGTCACACAGTAGGCAAATAAGTGCTGAGGAAATCAAACCCTGCACTACAGGAACTACAGCTTACAGCTTTATCCCTTTGTACCAGCTGCTTAAAATATATGTACTGATTAAGAAGAGTCTGAGCAGAATCCTAAATCCCTTTCCACCACCCACTACAGCAGGGTGTAATGGGTCTATTATACCGTCAAAAAAACGTAACTTCGAACACCACTCCGGCGACATGTATTCAGCTAAATTCATTTCTGTGATTCGCTGAATACTTAAATGGCAAACCGATACTTACCCCGGGGCCCAACGGACCTAAATCTAGCTCAACCAAACCCACCCACCCATGTGGGGGGCTGTGCCCCCCACAACCCCAACTAAATATGCCAACTCCAAGATTGCACTACAGTGGAGAAAAGGGCAAAATTGTGTAGTTGGCTAACTACGTCTTTGCCCTGTAAGTATTCAGTGAATCGAGGAAGTGAATTTCGCTGAATATGTGTTGACTGAGTGGTGTTCGATGTTATGGTTTTTTGACAGCTTAATATACACCTGGATGTAATCACTTCCAGTGTCTGAATCTGGAGAAGGTTCTGAAAGAACTCTCCGCTTGTAAAACGGCAGGTCTTGTTTTCTGCTTACTGCTATGCCAAAATCAGAACTCCTATCTCCTGTCAGTAGAGATTCTGGTAAGACATTTGTAAAACTTTTCATTTTAATGTACTTTTATAAAGTATTTCAAGATGCTTTACAAAGGGGTAGAGATCACAGCTGACGTTACAAAGTTTGGTTCTGACCTCCGGCCAATGCCAGTATGGAATTTACTTGTTTGTCCTTTGTCCTGTGGAGTTTCTCCCACCTGCTAAAAACATACTGAGTGTTTCCACTTCCAACTCACCCAAGAATGAAGTAGTGGGCAGCAGCACAGACTCTATAACAGGGACCCATGCTAACATTGTGAAGAGTCTATATGCCCCTATTGGCCAGTGTGTGCCTGCCATAAAGCCCAGCAGCCCTAGGTCAGTAACTTACTGGCCAGCCAGAGTCCACCTGTCCAACGTGTTTTAACTGAGATATCTCTCTTCAGTGAAAAGTAGACACTGTACTTAAAAGAACATCAACTAAGGATTTTTACACTCTGTGTAGGTTCACTGACAGGATGAAGCTTGGAAGTGGATGACATGATGGTAAGGAGGAGGCTGGAAATGCTCTGCATCCAAGAGGCAAGATGGAAGGGCAGTGCAGCAATGCCACTTGGCTTGGCATCCAGACTCTACTACTCGGGTGGAGGACTGACTCAAAATGGTCTGGGAATCGGTCTGGGAATCGTGGTGAGGGAGAAGCTTCAGAAGAAAGTGAGGGATGACATCAGAATTTGTGAAAGACTCATGGCTGTCAGACTTCATTGTAAGGAGAGGGCACTATTTATAATCTCAACCTATGTCCCACAATAAGGTTGTGACATTGAGGAAAAAGTGTATTCAGACAGCACTTTCAGGGCCTACTAGATAAAGCAGGACAACATGAATTAATGTTGATAATGGGTGACCTGAATGTACATATCGGGACAGACAGAACATGATATGATGACTGCCGGCCCCCATATGGATGGGGCAACAGGAATAAAGAAGGAGATGCCATTCTAGACTTCTGTCTGAAAAATGGCTTGATGGTGGCCAGCACATGGTTCAGCAAGAGAGATGGTCACAATATTGCGTACAAGAGTGGCCAACATGCAACTCGGCAATAGGTAAGATCAAGGCATCACAGGCACTCTGCCAGCTTCTGGAAAGGGATTCTTTAGATGGTACACATGAACTCATATCAGGTTGCAAGACAAAGAAAGGTAAAGATGATAACCATCAGACATCTTTCGTAAGGGGTCTCTGCAACAACGTACTCACCAACCCACAGGACATCAAAGGCAGAAGAAAAGAGTACTTTCAACAGCTTCTGAACAAAGAAAACCCAGTTGAAGCTGTACTGCCTCAAACACAGCCTACAAGGAAAGAAGAGGAGCCTACCCTAGAAGACGTAAAAACAACATTAAAAGAAAATGAAGTCAGGGAAAGCAGCAGGCCCAGATGAGGTCACAGTAGATATAAAAATATTAGGTGGGATGGGGAGAAATGGTCCTGAGGGTACTCCTAGCAATAGGGAAAGAAAGACATATCCCAGGTGACTGAAGAATAAGCATACTAGTGCTAATATTCAAGAACAAAGGGGACATTCTCAACCGTGGGCAGTACAGAGGCATTAAACTCCTATCACACTTCATTAAAGTTCTGGAGATGGTGATTGATAAACAGACAGAGTAGTAGAAAGGTAGATGGGAGATGACAAGTCTGGATTCAAATCAGGATGCAGCACAGCCAGCCACATTTGCAGTTAGAAAGATAGCTGAGAAGAAGCTAGAGATGAGGAAGGAATCCAACTAGGCATTCCTAGACTTGGAGAAAGCATATGACAAGGTCCCAAGAAAGCTGATTTGGGCAGCCCTATGGTAGTTCGAGATCTTATGTATGTGAAAATAAAAGTTGCATTTACATGTTTTCGAGTGTCTTTGGAGTGTGGTTCTTCGTGGCCTTCTGAACTGCTTAGAGTTCGAAATCTCACAAACATCCTCTTGTTGACCTATTTACTCTTGTGCACCCTCCTCCCTCCATCTGTCCTTGTAGTTTAGGAAGACACCTTCACATCTGTGTAACATGAGCTTGTGCACTCATGTCATGCTTTCCCTTATCTCTTTCTGGTCTCTTGTAAGAAATGCTGCTGCAGCTGTTGTAGTCTCTAGTCATATCCTTTCCCCTCTTTCGTATGCATTGTTTTGTGTCTTTCCTCTGACCTTCTAGCAGCCTGATGCCCTTCTCATTGATTGGCCTCCAGATGTTGACAGATGGGGTAACCAGAGACTGGTAAAGTGGAACACTGGTTCTTTGCTTCTGGAATTTGTCCTGTTCTGAAGACGCATCATAGTATTTTGTTTGCTGTTGTAACTGTCCTCTCCTGTATTTTCATAGTCCAGTCTGTGTAATCGGCAGTGTAATATAATTTTCTTATTCTCCTGCTGTCAGTTACCCTTCTCCCAGCTGATTCTTTTCATGGCTGCTCTAGCCCAGGTCCAGGACCTTGCATTTATCAGCACAGAACTTCAGATCTGAAGTAGTTGACTTCATTCATTCTGCACATATGGGTATACGGATCCGATTCAGATCCGAGCCGGCAAAACTTTTCATGCATCAGCTCCGAGTTCCAAGCCCCTCCCTTACCTATATTACATCACTTCCTCCTATCTAGCCCCAGATCTCGTTTGCCACTCTGAGTCAGCATCGTGGACTCTGAGCTCCTAGCTACTTGGTAAGGTTTTTGGTCCTTTGTTGCTAATTGCTGAGTGTGTATACCTTCCCTTTTTCCTCCCTTACATCGGGTTTGGTCGTCGTGTTAGTTTAAAAAAAAAATGTTTTTTAATTATAGTTATTAATTTAAGTGTTTGTGTAGTATTGTGTTACTGGTTCCCGCCTAGGCCCAATCCTTGTTAAGTGTGTGTGTGGGCCGTAGAGTTTTTCTGTCTTTGCTATGGCTGAACAGCCTAAAGTTCTCTTTAAAAAGTGCACAGAGTGTGGTCATAAGCTTTCTCCAGCAGATGGCCACACTCTGTGTGTTCTATTTTTAGGGGTTGCCCGTCTTTCTACCTCCTGTGACATTTGTTCGGGTTTTAACCCAAGGGTGTTGAAGGATCGTCAGGCTAAGCTTGTGGCTAAAGGTCTGCTACCAGCTTCAGCCCTGGAGTCTGCCTCGGTTTCCTCTCTAGCTGGTGACTCTGTGCAGCAGGGACTCAACCTCCCATCAGGCCTGCTTCCTCGGAGTCGTCTCAGAGAGATAGGGACAAGAGAGAGAAGGAGAGGCACCATAAAGAGAGGGACAGGCCCAGAAAAAGGTCTCCGGACATGGAGTCCTTCTCCAGCCCCTCTTCTAAGGTACCCAGGTCTCGTTCTCCTCGGCTCCGCTCTCCCCTCTGATCTGAACCACACCCGAGTTGGTCGCTTCCTCCAGATCGACTCGGAGTGTATCCAAACTTGATATGGACAGGCTTATGAGGAGGTTCATCCAGAACCAGATTCAGATGGGGTCTTACCAGGGCCCTCTCCCATTGTTGAGGGTTCTTCTTCTACTATGTTCCACCCTATTGCTCCTTCCCCGATCCGACCCTACGCTTTGGGGTTCTCGGGTCTGAGACTTTTCGGAGCTGTGAGGTCGGCGCAGATGGTTTTTGTTTCCTCGACGCCAGCCTTCACCTTGAGTTCTTCGGATCCAGGGGACTCTCAGAGCCGTGGTCGGGGAGTCAGACCCGAGGGTCGAGATCTCGCTCTTTCAGATCCCACCCTCGATGCCCGGACTACCCCGCTGTCGGCTCCGGTCCCTGCTTCGGTGCCGGGCAGAGCCTCTTCCTTACATTCTATGGAGGTGTGCTGTCCATCGGCATTCGGGGCAGTGGAAAGGGTCCTCTCCCAGGGGCTGAGACCTCAGCTCACATCCTCGGATCCCACCCAGACCCCTCTGATTTTGGATTCTGCTCCCATTGCCCTGTCTCAGGGACTGCCCGTGCTGAGACAACCCCAGGTTGTTCCTCTCGGGGAACCCCCGGAGGCTTACGAATCCTCCCCAGAGAGTCACACTGGAGAGGAACCTCGTAAGCGCAAGTGCAAGAGGAGGCACTTTGGTCTCCCCTGAGTCCATTACCACTGATACGGACTTGGATGAAGGAGAGGGTTACCCCAGATCACCTACCGAGGATGTCTCGTTCGGAGACATTATGGAGATCCTCCGCCAAAGAGGAGGTTGGTCAACCCCCAAACCCTCTGCGGATGAGTCCGTATTCCTGGAAGCCTTTGGCGTGGGCTCATCTACTTCCTGGGTCTCCCCTCCAGCTGACCCTTTGGTGGACCTCATCACCACTGGGGCATGGAAGGATCCTGACACCGTAGAGCCTATACCCAAAAGGCCAGACAAAATTCTTTCCCTGCCGTCAGACAGGCAGGCATGGTACAAGGGAGCCCCGGTAGACATTTTTGGTGGTTGCAGCTGCCACAAAGAAGGAACTGGCACAGGAGAGTTCCTCGGTCCATCCTCCAGACAAGGAGTCCAGGTCGATGGATCATTTTGGGAAGCACATGTACTCGTCAGTGACATTTTCTATCCATGCGCTGAATTACTTGGCACATATCATCCGACTGCAGCAAGACCTTATATCGAAGCTAACTGAGTCGCCCCCGGGGTCTCTGTCGCAGCAGGATAAGCAGTCCTTCACTGCGAAGATGACTACACTGAAATCAGTGACTAATACCTCTGCGTCTCCTCTCTCATGTCACAGAGGGAGCCTCTAGAGCTGCTGGTACAGGCGTTGCCTGGATCAGGCTGTGTCAAGTTGCGGACCCCTTTAAGGCGTCTTTCATCAACGCCCCATTCGATGGATCATCCTTCTTTGGGAAGACTGTACGTGACACACTAACCCAGAGTGAGAAGGACGGAAAGACTTTATCAGCCATCGGAATCCACGTCTCTAACCCCCAGCGGTCCTATTCCAGGAACCAAAAGGGGCAAAAGAAGATGTGGTTCCGGAAATCACAGTCCTTTCATGACACTCAGGAATTATCGTCCCCCAGAGGCAGAGTGGGACAAGACCGACACCGTCCCAGAGGCAGAGAGGGGTCCCAGAAACTTCGGGTCTAGGGAACCTTTTTCCGACAGACCCGCACAGCAACCCTGAGGGGTTGCCCGGCTGCTCTACTCTGGAGGCAGTCTGGGGAAGATTTTTCTTACATCCAGCGGCATGGGAGTCCATTACTGCAGACCGCTGGGTGTTGAACATCATATCCAGAGGATATTCTATCCCCTTCATTTCATGTCCCATAACTCCAGCATGCCTTCCAGATGTTCCACCCGCTCACAGGGAGGCTGCAGCTTTAGAGGTTTTGAAGCTGCTACAAAAACAACCCATCGAGCCGGTCCCCCCAGATCAATCCGGATCAGGCATCTACTCCAGGTTCTTTTTAGTGCCAAAGAAGACGGGGGACCTCAGGCCCATTCTGGACCTGTCTATCCTCATCCTGTCGGTAGAGAAACAAAACTTCTGGATGGTCACTCTACAGTCCATTCTACCATTTCTGAGAGAATGCGACTGGATGTGCTTGTTAGACTTCCAGGACGCTTACTATCACATCAAGGTCCACAGGAGCTCCAGGAGGTTTCTATGCTTCTGGCTAGGGGCCAGTCACTTTCAATTCAAAGCCCTACCCTTTGGTCTCACCACAGCCCCCAGGGTGTTCACCAAGGTTATGGCGGTCATAGCGGCTCACCTGAGACTTCAGGGCATTCAGGTATTCCCCTACCTAGACGACTGGCTCTTCGCTGCATCCACCAAACGTCTCTTGTGTCAGACCCTGCACTACTTCCTCAGTCTGGCTCACAAGTTAGGCATCACGATCAATATCAACAAGTCCCACCTGGCTCCGGTTCAGATCATAGACTTCATCAGGGCACGGTTGGATTCGATTCAGTCAAAGATTTTTCTCACCCCGGAAAGGATAGAAAATCTCAGACTCCATGTATCGGCGATCTTGGATTACTCTGTAGTCACATCAGCCGATGTTCTCATGGCCCTGGGTTCGATGGCAGCCGCAATCTCTATCCTCCCTCTTGCACGTCTTCACATGAGAGTCCTTCAGTGAAACCTAGCAGTTCAATGGTCCTGGCTAGACCTTCCGATGAATTTCCACATCCGAATCAATCGGATATGCAGAATGTCACTCCAGTGGTGGCTTCAATCAGCGGACATTTTCGTGGGGTGCAGCTTTCTAGCCCCTCCAGCTCAAGCCATGGTGACCACGGACGCTTCCCAGCTTGGGTGGGGGGGGGGGCACTTCCTGGGAAGAACGGTCCAGGGCACGTGGTCCCCTCCAGAGGCAAAGCTACACATCAGTGTCCTAGAGATGAGGGCAGTGCTTTTAGCGTTGAGAGCCTTACACCCTGTCCTACCTCCGAGGACGGTAGCCATTCAATCAGACAAACATGTCTGTAGTCTGGTATATAAACAAACAGGGAGGGACCCGATCCTACCCCCTTTGTCGCGAGGCCAAGAGGGTTTGGGAGTGGGCCATATCCACCAGCCACGCATATCCCTGGACGCTCCAACATTCTAGCGGACAGTCTCAGCAGGGCAATCCTTCTGCATTACGAGTGGCTCTGAAACATTCAGTGGCGGAGAAGATCTTCCATGTTTGGGGTCAACCTTGCTGCAATCTCTTCACGTCTCCTTCCAATGCGAAGTGCAGCAACTTCTTCGCTCTGATCCCCCCTCCGGGGGATGTCCCCAGGGACGCTGTGATCCATGCTTGGCCTCCCGGGCTACTGTATGCTTATCCCCTGTTATCTCTTATTCCGAAGTTCCTTCGAGAGCTTGCCGGCGGCAGTGCAAAGTCATTCTCCTAGCTCCCTTCTGGCTGCGTTGTGTGGTTTCCCTTCCTATGGTCTCACCTGTTGGCTCCTCCATGGACTCTAGATCCATGCCCGGATCTGATCTCTCACCTGTCGGGCTTGCCCCTGCCCAACCTGGACAGTCTCAAGCTGACGGCATGGCTGCTCCAGTTCCTATGATCATCAGGACTCCTGGACTTTCGTCCCCTGTTAAGAATATTCTGGTAGCTTCTCTTAAAGCCTCCACTAGGAAACTGTACAATAGCAAGTGAAGATGTTTTTGCGTTTGGGCCTCTCAGCACAATCTGAACCCGTTTACAGCCCCCATCCCGGTCATACTGGATTTTCTGGCCAATCTTTTTCGATCAGGCGAAAGTGCTTCCACCATCAAGGTTCAGCTGGCTGCCATCTCGAATTTTCATGTTGGTGAAAGTAAGGTTGCTCTGGCTTCTGCCAAATTGTGTAAAGCTTTTCTGAAGGGCACTTTTTTATTGTGACCTCCAGTTAATAAACAGTGCCCCCCGGGATCTGACTTTAGTCCTTCAGGCTTTGACCTCTCCTCCTTTCGAGCCAGCCGGATCAGTTCCGTTGAAGTTTTTGTTGTGGAAGACAGCCTTCTTGGTCGCCATTACTTCAGCCAAGAGAGTTTCAGAGTTGCAGGCCTTATCCTCTTTGCCCCCCTATTTGGTTTTCCAAAAGGATAGGGTTTCGCTGCATATGAATCTTTCCTTTCTTCCCAAAGTGTCCTCAGCAGCCAATATTAATCAGTCTATAAATTTGCCAGTCTTCTTCCCAAATTTCCAAAATAGAGGTGAACGTAAGCTTCATTTATTGTATGTCCATAAACAGCTTTGTTTTTACCTCCATAGGACTAAACCCTTCCGGAAGTCGGATCAATTGTTTGTCTCTTTTTCTAAACCATTTTTGGGCAAAGCAGTTTCGAAAGTGTCCTTAGCAAGGTGGATCACTCTTTGTATTGCACAGGTTTATAAGGACAAAGGCATATCTCCTCCTGGTGTATTGAAGGCTCATTCCACTAGAGCAATGGCCACTTCTGCAGCTTTCTGGTCAAGAGTTATGTTAGACGATATCTGTGCGGCAGCGACTTGGGCCAATTTGCACACATTCATCTCTCATTATAAATTGGATCTTATTTCTAGAGGGAGAGCATCCTTTGGCTCTGTGATGCTCAGAAATATCCTTCCATAGGGGCCTCCCAGGAATACTAGTAGCTGGGGACTCTGTCCCATATGTACAGAATGAATGAATGAAGTCAACTACTTCAGATAAAGAAGTTGTGTTCTTACCATAACGTTCCATCTGAGTAGTAGACTTCATTTTTCTACACCTTCCCTCCCTCCATCCCCCTCACTCTTCAGGTTTTTCCTGTTTAGGATTGTGGTTATGTTGCCATTTAGTGTTAGCAAACTCGATCTGGGGCTAGATAGGAGGAATTGATGTAATATAGATAAGGGAGGAGCTTGGAGCTCGGAGCTGATGCTTGAAAAGTTTTGCCGGCTCGGATCCGAATCAGATCCGTATACCCATATGTGCAGATACTTTATTCCACATGGCTCTGGTTTTTGCCTGCAGATCAAGGTATTTTATGACATTGCGTCTCTCTGTACGCAAGACACTGTAGTCACTAGGTGTGGCGATTTCAATGATCAATGCTACTTTTGTCTTATTTGCTTGGACCACTATATCCGGTTTTCTAGCATCTATCTTTTGAACTGTTGGTATTGGGTGATGCCGTGTGATATAAACTTCATCATATTCTATGATTCTTTGTGGCTCATGTTTCCAGTGTTTTTTCAGCCACTTCAGTGCCATAATGTTTGCACAATCTTCAGTGTAACAGTCTCGCCACATTATTATGCCTTCCAGTATATACAGTCCCTCTGCCATTAGTGTGTCACAGCCATCAACAAGGTGTGTGACTGTTTCCAATTCACTTTTACAAAACCTACATATGTCTGTTTCTCCCACATGTTCAATGGACTTTGTAAACCAACGTGTGCACAGCCCCCTATCTTGGACCATCAATATTAACCTTTAATTGCCAATATTACCCTTTCATTTCTTGATGTGACTTCACCTTTCCTTAACAATTCCTGCGTTCATTCTTGATCAACATGAGGCTCTTCCAGAAGTTTTTTATACTTGCAACCATATTTATGTTTTTTCCACATTTCTTGCCTTCTCATCTGGTCCTTCACCTTATATTCTTTCTTTTATTTTTTAGCACATTCAGTCGCTGCCTGATTTTTATCTACTTCTGGTTTGATTTCCATTCCTGCATGACATCGATATGCTTCTGCTAAATTAAGTAGAGATGTCATCTTAGATTTATTCTGCTCGTTTCAAAACTTTCACTACATTTGGATGTTGTGAGGTCAGTAGATATATGTGATTTTCCCAGTGGAGGAGCCAATGGCCAGTCACTCTTCTGAAGTTTTCAGTGGGGATACATGCAACAGATGTGGGAATTGTCTTCCCCGCAGAGGAAACACTGGATTGGAAAGCCCTTGTATGACTCCTGTTGGCTAGATGCAAATCAAGAGTCAAGAAATAAAGTTAATAAATAAATACTGCATAACCCAGTTATACGACTTGTGCCCAGTAACTGTATAGATGTCCTGTTCCTCTGATAGGAATCATACCTCTCAACTGTCCCGGATTTTAACTCGCGTTATCTGTGTCCCTCTTAATCCCTCCTAACACTAGTGCCTTTTGAAGGAAAGGTGCTGAATTATACTTAATAAATAATGACAATAATTAAGAGTTACAGACTTTTATTCCTTTGGGAAATGTATATTAATTCACATTCTCTTCTTCTGTTAATGACTCAAGTTAATAGAACCAATATTTTAAAAGTGTCCGAGATTGTCCCTGATTTTTTTCTGGATTTGTCCCTGATTCTGTTGAAATTTGAGCCTGATTGGTTGAGAGCTATGATAGGAATCCTAAGCTAGATTTGAAAGAAAAAACTCATTGCTAGTCAGTTTAGTGTTTGGTTTTCATAGAGATGCTATATGGACTGGTCATCAAGTTATTTCAATAAATCGATTCTGGTTGGCAGAACCTGTCCTGGTCTAATGTTCAAGAAGACAAGCCCATCTAGATGATATCTAAGTGCAATAAACTGTAGAATTGCATATTAATAATTCTTATATGTGGAAATTTGCTTTGCCATATACATAACATTCCTAAGCTAAGTAATTATTTGTTCCACTTTTAAATACAAGATTTCACAGCATGAGAACTAACAGAGGAAATTAATCTTATTTATTATAAAATATAAATGTACTTAAGAACAGTACGGCTAATTTTTCAAAAATGCATAATTACAGTTTTCTTGCAGAAGGAGAAAAAAGAAAAAAATACAAAATGAAACTGCAAGCAAGAAGAAAGTACAAAGCTGTGAGACATTTTAGAATATAGTCCTAAGAGATATGAACAAGGAGGTGCAGCCAGGGATAATGGGCAGTGAAGGCTTTTGAGCCGAGGCGCTAAAGTCTTTTGGTATTAAAGAAGACTTTTTTGATCTGTGGCTGTGCTTCTTGTTTTTGTTTAGATTTTCATCTAGTGGTTTATATAATGGGCAGTTTAGTACAAAGTAGTACACAATGAGAAGGGTCTATAGAGAGCCCTATAGCCTGCCAGCATGAGATGTAGGCTACACTACACATAATATAAGTTCACAGTGGAACAAGTGCATAGACAGGTTCAGTATTTGTGCTGTAGTCTAAGGATCTCCAGAAACAGAAGGTTAAAAGCATTACTGTTACTCATTGTATGTGAAACAACTGTGAGACCAGTGACAAGTTCCGACATGTAATGTACAAGCCAAACGGTCATATGTATGTGAAACAACTGTGAGACCAGTGACAAGTTCCGACGTGTAATGAACAAGCCAAACAGTCATTCTGAGTCAGTTACAAGTATGAAGTATGGAAACTGGAATTTATTAATTATTATCTGATTACCAGCTGTATCCAGTGTAGGGTCACGGGGGAGCTGGAGCATGTCCTGGCAATGTGGAAAGGCTCCTCAGTCAAGAACTAACCTGGAAAGCGAGGCACTGTGAGGTAACAACTGAAGCTGCTGCACCAGTACGTACTGTTAATGTATGTATAGTGTATGCACAGCACTCAAGCTGTGGCCTGCCAAGACATTGGCTCAAAACCTACAGAACCCCTCAACTTCTCCAGTCTGTCACTCTCAGGATACATTCTATCATCTCAGTGACTCTGGCCACTGTTTGTTTCCATGTTTATTATTTACTTCTGCAGTCATTGTCATTCCAAGGCCTTTTGCCAGTGTCTCCCCTTCTAATGTCCAAGCAACAACTCTGCTCCTCTGTCGAGGGTAAGGGGTCTAAAGCCAGTCAAACAGTGGACAAGTCAGACAGGCTACCAGATGATATTGTGTACTGTATGATAGATGATGGAAGTATTCAGGAGTGTCTGGGATAGGTTGAGGACTAAGAAAGGGTAAAGAGATATTGCAGGATACGGATACTTAAAAAGGGCAGTCTAGAGGGACATGTGTCCTTGCTGATATCACCATTGTATAATGTAATGCTTAAAAAAAAAGTCTCATTTAGCCTTTGTTTAGTCCAGTTCAAAGAAACTGATGGTGTTTAGTGTAAGGCACGTACCTTTGTTTAGGGAAATATAAATTTTAAAGATGGTGCAAAGAAAAAACTTTAAGGGATAACTTCCATAGGCAGCTTATTACGGGCTATGCCTTCTAAAGAGCTAGGGACACCAACTTTGTCTTTGAGCACTCTGTTGGAGATGCTTGTAATGAGTATTTGTATTGTTTTAGGCGGAAGAGATGTGTAAGTGTGTAAGGCAAGCTGGAGTTGGAAAGGCCAGAATAAAATAAGCAGCTTTATCTATCTGTTCTCCCAGCAGCATTTTCACATTCAGTGTTATATTTGCAGAAAATCTGTTTTCATGTGAAGTGCAAACCTTTTAATCATCTACAGTAACTATGTTAAAAGAAATTAGTGTACTGGTAGTCCAATTAAATATTTTTGACAAAAATTGTGAACAGTAATTGTAGTGACTCTTGTCCATGTAGCATTGGAGAATTCCTGCATGCCTGTCAGCCTCTTGGGGCAAGGATTGTGAACAAAGACAAAAATAATGGCGAGGTAAAGACCCAAAATCTGGGGCAGATTTCAAAATATTGAGTTGCTACAGTAACAGGATTTGCATTAGCATGCATTTTTTGATGTGCATGAAATCTGAAACTTGAATGTCTGTTATTACTATTGATTTCAGTCCTCGATGATTTTGGCAGAAAACTACAAATTTTATATGGAACAGACCAAAATACATGAAAAATCTGAACATTCTGTAAAATTCTGGATGGTTTTATATGGCAGCATTTGTAAATCAACATAAAACCACATGTCCTACAAGTCTTCTAGCCATAACACATATGTTAATATGCCAACAACTTAACTGTTGAAGGCCATGCATCACAGTGTATGATTATCTCTGATCTCTTGGTTTGGCATACGGTTGCATCTGTATTCATTTTCCCCTTCACTTGAGTCTTGCTTATGATGAATGAGAAAAAGTAATCACTTTGTAATAATCCAAGTTTAGAAACTGGGCATTTCAACTAAGAAGGCTGTCAGAAAGGTGTGCATTAATTACCAGTTAGTCCTTCTAAATCAGTCCGCTAATTTCTTTTCTCAAAGCTTACCATTCATTGTCACTACCAGCATTTTTGCTTCAGTCTCAAGATGCTGAAGCCTGTCTTGACAAGTAACAAGTGCTTTGTAGGCGCCAGTTGTGGATGAGATACTAGCTCATTTTGGCACACATGCATGTATGTAGATACATACACATATACATGTGCACATGCGTGCATACATACATACATACATAGATACACAGGGTCAGTTCACCTAGCAGAATATTTTTGAGATGAGAGAGGAAACTGCCTCCAAGGCAAAAACCCACGTGGGCGCATCAATAGCTCAATAACCTGCCAAAAGACATCATGCGAGCATGAAATAAAATGTAGTGAGGCAGCAGTGCACCAGCAGCCTCTCTAGAAAGTACAATATCTGAAACTGTGGGTTCTAAGCTTATAGTTCATAGTTGAATGCTAGGATAGCTGCCCTGAAGGACTGTTTTAAGCCTAGCCAGTTACTCAAGGTCAGAGTCAAACCCTGTACCTTGTGTTCATGAGGCGAAGGCCTTAACCATTATTCCAAACCCTCCTTAAAAGTTTGGAAAGTAAACTGTGATTACAACAATTAACAGAAGATATCAAAACTTGCTGTTATATCAATGAAGATTTTTTTCAAGGGAGAACCCCTCTGTCCCCTGTCAGTATGGTAGGCTGTGAACCCAACCCCCTTGTGCTTGTATATTACTTTCTGACATCAGTGTACCTTGGAGAAGGAGGAGTACTAAGAATGCTCAAGCCTTGGGTGAGTATATGTTTCAACCCTCTTCACACTTTGTAACTATTTCACAGGGGATTGCATTATGATCCTTGGAAATAAAATAAAATAAATTAATTAAAAATTTCAGCAAGCACCCATACCACTCTGCTGCTCACGTGATTGTTTAGTGGTTGTGAGGGTATGAGCCATATCTGTGCAACTGGAGGATGGAGGTATTTGCCAGAAATTAACTGCTTTCACTTTTAAGGTAAATTTTGTAATAAAAAGATGTTGGCTAGTTTCATTATAAACATGCTGTATGTATAGCTGTTTTTTTTTTTTGGGGGGGGGGGGGTGATAGTTACCTCTAAGATGCTATTGTGAAGTGCAATACTGTGACCATGGGAATGTTTATCAATACTGCATTGCACTTTTGACTAGTCTATTTTGTTCAGCCTGATTTTGAAAACCAATAAAAGTTTGAGGGGAAAAAAGGATATTGTTCTATGCTGATGTCTTGTTCTGCGTACCATAATAAAGATACCCAGTATCCTTTTACTAGAAAAGAAACCTAAAAATTAACACAGTGAGTTACTAACAAACACCTCCACCCTCCCGTTTCACTGCTACCACCCAGCACTCCCACCAAGGTTCATACTTGACACCTATATGTTTTTAGAAAAAATGCATTTGTTCCTCAAAGATGAAATACAGTATGAACTACAGTGCATTTGACTACAACTCTTGGTTGATATGATACTGAAGTCTGAGAGCAGATCTCCATTTTAAACCCTTTTTGCTTCAGCTCATCAGTCTACCATCTGAGAGATCCCATCTCACGATTTGGGCAGCTGGCACTGCACAGTTCTATACCGAAGCATTGTTACACACATTGTGCAAAAATGTACTAGCATTTCAGAATCATCTGTGCTGTAATGTGGCTATGTTTAAAATCTGATATATGAAAAGTTGACAAGGTGTGAAGGTTTGTTTGAGTTGTGACTATATACTCACAGCTTTTGTAGACCCATCTTTACATAATGCAAACATAATGCACATTTGTCTGGATAACATGTTTGTATGCATTTATATACACTTTGTCAACCAGTCTGATGGTCTGGCCCAAGGGTCCTTGTACAGGCACAGTGCAGGTGCAGTGCACAGTTTAGTTTACAGTAAGTTACAAAGGTCAGTGTGGATATAGTTTACATCAAGGTATTCCCAATTTGAGCTAGTAAATAAGTGCATAAAGACACTATACATTCAGTCTGTGTAAATAGATATGTTTAAAATCGTCACAGAAGAAGCTCCTCATCATTAGATATTGGATCTGCAACATTAGAAAGGACAGAGTAGAGGGAGATTGGAAGATCTATGGAACAACGGATAGTTTATCCTTTTATGTAGCAGATGCATTTATGAGTGTTTTTAATGTTTTTGACTTTTCCTGAATATAGAGTATTCATTGATTTGCCAGAGGTCATGTGGAAGGTGGTTCCATTTTGCTGGGACTATTTTACTGAAATGTATTCCACTGAACAATGTTGAAATGGTAGTTGCATAATTCCTGCACATGTGCTTGAACCAACTTAATCTGTTCTCCCTAACCTTCTCTGACATTGGACCTACTTGTGCTCTTGCATTGATGTCCTCACTTCTTAGTTCCACAGAGTACATCCTACTACCCATCTCAGACACTAAATCTCCATCACCTCTAGCTTCCTGAACTGCTCTGCCTTTACTGCCCAGGTTTCTGTCCCATACAGTAGTACTGGTCACACCACTGTTCTGTACACCTTACTTATCAGCTCCTTTGACAATCTTTTGTCACACAAATCTAGAGGATAATGCATCTTACAGTATACATAACTGTTCCCCAAGAAGGCATCATTTGCTATTGACAACTCCATTCTTGGGTGAGTTTGAGATGGGAACACCCAGCATGTTTTCTGGGAGATGGATGGAACCCCAGAGAGACACAGGGAGAACATGCAGATTCTAGACAGGCATTGGCTGGAGGTCAGGATCAAACCTTGGACAAGGTGGCAAAGACCTTAACCATTATGCCATCTGTACAAAAAGAGAGAAAGGCACTAGAGTATACACACAACAGTTGTTTATTGTATGTATTGTTGGGTCTGAAGAAGTTCTAGCAAGTGACTGGAATGAAAGCGCCAACAAAAAACAACTGTTGTGTGTGTACTCGAGTCTAGTGCTTTCCCTGTTTTTGTATTGGTTTTCGAGTTTTATTGTGTTTTATTATTGAATTATGCCATCTGTGTCAGCTAAGAGAGATTTTTTGGGGATATTGCATTTAGCAAATTTTTTTTTTTTTTTTTTTTTGGTGGGGTGGCCTGGAACTGGAAATACATGGCAGTCATGTATTTCTTTTCCATAATGTCAAACATCTTCAATCAAAAATCAGGAACAAGGCTAGAAATAATGGGAGAAGGAAGCCCACAATCAAGAATTCTGTTTTTATGAATAGGTACTCCAAAAAAAAAATCACTAAAGTAGATGGAATTGTATTACCTGTATTTTTTTTTTGAAGAAGATTATTTCTAGCTCTGTATATGGAGTTTTGGCCCTCATAAAATTTGTAATTTTATAGCAGTATAGAGAAGACCGAATATATTTTTTGAGGTAGAATCAGGAACAACCCTGAACACCAGGGTCATTTGAGAGCTATGCTGTCCTCCTGTCTTGCTGTTGTATTACCAAAAAAGAAAAAAAATCTAGCATAAAATGTTATGCAGTATGATAGTATTTTAGAAGGTGATCAGCAGATAAGGTGTTCCTTTAGGATTATTCTCTGAAGCATGAGCTTATTTCTGAATCTGACCAGCTAGCATGCAGAGAACTGGCATTCAGTGCGCACATCCTCATTGACCTGAATGACCTTGTGTATAACTGTTGTGAACGCCTGTGCACCTGTGTTTAGATGCTCTGGGACTGTGGTTTTGCCTGAATGGTTCTGTATGAACAGAAAAAGACCATTGTTTTACATGAAATGGAAATAAGACATAATGTTACCGAGAGCTGAGTAGCATTTGCAGTAATGCATCATTGCACTTCTAACAGAAATAACCTTCATTATCTGCATAAAAAGTTAATTTAAGGCTCCATTTGTCTTGATGGATGTGGCTGGGGTTGGTGCTGGGAAGTTCCTATCTGAAAAGAGGAACGAAACACAGTTTGCAACTGCTGTGAATGATTTCCCCCTGTAGCAAAGCGTATCTCTCATACCAATGTTGTAAAAAAAAAAAGAATAGTAAAACATACTTCTTAGTTTTTCAAAACTGCCTTTTTATTATTTTAAGGTAAAATCTGATTTACATGCTTGTAGGACTGGAATATGCATTTCTCAGGGATGTTTGTACTATATACTTACTGCTTTTGGTTGCTTCACTTGTTGGCTATTATCTGCACTTTCTCATACTCGTATGTACCAAGATCATGCATGTAAAAAAGAAAAATCTGAAGCTGCCATGTGACTGTCTGCTTCTGACAACTCAAAGTCCTTTTTGTCATTTTGGACAACGTTTTATGTATTTGTATTCACTTGACATTAGTATCGGATCAATGCAAATGGAAGAGATTTCTGCATTCATTTGATTGTGTCTTTGTGTAAGATTTAGTGTCCATAATGTCCAGCCACTGAGAGATGTTTGGTGTCATAATCTAACATGGCACAGAAGCTTTCCAAGGGTAAGCCTAAGGTTACTGCTCAGAGTTTGTGTGGTTCAGAGCTCATAGGAAATAGCACCACCATCTTGAATAAATGAGAGGTGGGAGTGAGCATGTGTGATGTATGTAATCTTTGTCAGTTCTGCCCATTTGTATTTGCGGTAGCATTTTCATTTTTTTTTTCAAAAAGTTGTCTTATGGCATGAAAGGAATGAAAGGAAGCCCTGATCCATAACTGGAGCAGTTATGGAATATGGAGATGGCAAGTAATAAATGCAGAATCCAACATCAAAAGGCTGAAAAGAGCATCGACATTTTTTTTACCAAGAAAATTAAATTGGATGGCAAGTATGAATTATTAACAGAGATTTGCAGTGGATATAAAAAGATAATACCCCTGTTAAAATGCCAGGTTTTTGTGATATAAGAAAACGAGACCACAATAAATCATTTCAAAACATGTGACCTATAACCTGTGCAATTTAACTGAAAAACAAGCAAATCTGTTTGGAGAAAAAATATAAAAAAAAAAACGTGCAATAAGCTGGTTGCATAAAGTGTGCACACCCTTAAACTAATACTTTGTTGAAGCACCTTTTGATTTAATTACAGCATTCAGTCTTGGGTAGGAGTCTATCAGCATGGCAAATCTCTGTTAATAGTTCATATCTGCCATCCCATTTAATTTTCTTGGTGTGTACACTTTTTATATCCACTGTAGGTGTGTGTTTGTATGTATGGACACAGATGTGTGTGTGTGTGTGTGTGTGTGTGTGTGTGTGTGTGTGTGTGTGTGTGTGTGTGTGTGTGTGTGTACACACACATATAATGTATATCTATTGGTCTACCTGAAATGATCGAAATGCCAGATGATGGAATCTTAAAACATCAAGACAAGAAGAACGAAAGCTGACAACATCGAAGACTCACATTATGAAACCAGAAAACAAACGAGGTACTGTGAACTGGAGATCTCGCTGCAGTTATCATAACAGCTTCTACATTTAATAACTGTGCTTAACAAAAACATATAGCTTTTCATCATTTGGAGTGGAGATCACGATACAGTGGGGATCAGGAAATTTACCCTTACTCCACTGTAATTTGTGGGAGGTGTATCCCCCCACATGGAGGGTGCAGGGGAGCTTGCTCCACTGAAAAACTATTAAAACAGGGATATTGTGTTGTTACATGATGGTTTTAAATGTAGGAGGTGGTTTGATTGCAGCGCGATCATAGTTAAACAGTTGCCTTCATTTTTCTTGTCTCAATGTTTTAATATTCGATGATCTGGCGTTTCAATAGTCTGAAGTAGACCCCTATATATAATATATAATCGTTTTATTTTGTTGTAGAATTGTAATAGCGGATCGATTTAATATTATGTATAAATGTTTTGGGAAACAAGAACTGGAAATAAATTAGTGTATCAATTCTTAGATACATGGACGCTATCAGGAATAACTGTGTATTAACACGGAAAATATGAAATGTAAACTAGGGAGAGAATTCTTTCATTATAGAGGAGGTAGGAAATGGATTTTTTTTACCTAAGAGATTGTGACTTGCTGAAAACTTAAATATATTTAAAAGACTGACCAATAGATATGTGACCTAATTTATTGGACTCTGCTTGGCGTATATAACTGTAGTGAGCTCATGCAAAGTCATAGAGCTAATTACAATATTGTAAGACATTAAGATTTTGTTATAAGAAAGCTAGGTTTAGAATTACAAGTTGTCTTTCACTGCAGTTTTTTTTCTGTTGTCGTGGTTATGAATTATATGAATGGTTAATACAAATCTGTTTTATTTTTCCCTTTAGCTCTGAAGCGTCTGCGCGAAGCTGCCAATGCAAATGATGTTGAAACAGGTATAAACATTGTGTCTAATAAAAATATTGCTTAACTATGGATAGGTTAAGAGACTATCCTGTTGCAGAGGTGTTCTTATGTGCTAGTTATATGCATGAGAGGATCTTGTGTATGGCACAAAACAGTTGTGTTCAGTTTGTCAGTTGTGCACTAAGCTAGTACCACCAAGGTCAAGGGCTGAATTGTCTGTAAGTAAAGCATAGCTATGTTTAAATATCTGCTTAAATTTCCAATTGAATGGTAGCTTTCCTAAGCTCATTTTATGAAGCACTATGGAAGAACGTTTGCAGATTTATTTTCCAGTAGATGTGGTAGATTTTATTTTACGGTGGTGCTTATTACCTCCAAGTTTTTGCTACATTGTTGCAATGGCAGTACCAAAACAGAACTTAAATTACTGTAATGCAGGAGATGGGAGTCGTGTTGCCAGCATATATGATATGGGACACTAGTGAATGGGCAAAGGGATACTGTATTTAGGACTGCTGTATTCATTAGAAAGGGATAGAACCTCACTTTGTTTTATTCCCCCCTTGAACTTGAGCATCGTAATTCATGATAGTACATTGTCAGAAGAGCATATGAAAATCTTGAAAAGGCAGTCTAAATAAGGATCAGATTGAGTAAATTTATAGGTAGACCATGAAAAGAAGAGCTTATTTCATTAATATATTGCTTTAGTGTGCATGGATTCTGTGGTTGGGTAGTGTGTTCTACAGAAGTGACTGGATTTTCTGGTACTGTGGAGAATTAGTTTCTGTGGATAGCCGGTTTCTGTTTTTTTTTTTTTTTTTTTTTCTGTAAGCTCTGCTTCAACATAAGAAGTGTACCAGTTCAGTCATTGAAAAAAACATACACTAGCACTGTCTAGCTTTCCTCTTTAGTCAGTCAAGGAGGGAGCAGAAGTCTGTCCTACTCTGCTGGTCACTAGCTCAGTGTACATTTGTGAAGTTAACAGGAGATGTTACTGGGATGTGGGATATTATAGTGCATTACATTTACTTAGTCAGATACAGTAAGCCATTTATCTGCATTTAATGTTCTTCCTATTATTAGAAAGCTACTCATGTCCTCTCCTCCAAACCCCAAAACTAATATTCACTGTATAGACTATGCTTCCTCAGTCCTTGGTCCCAAATTGTGAGAATATCTCCCTTCCTCTCTTAAAGATCATTCCTGATGCTTCATTTTCTGATCAGAAATAAAAGCAGTTTTCAAGACTAGGAAAATGTAACTTTTATCCCTCTGGCCATATAACTTAACCTGTTCGTACCCTTTTTCCCTCTACATACCTTGTTCTGACTCTGCTTTTGATTGTGATTCTTTCAGGGTTCAAACTTTGATTTCCACTCTATTGTATTTACCCCAGGCTGGCACTAAACTAAGTCCAGTGGAATCGGTGCTGTACCCTGGTTAACACATTCACAGTAAGTGCAATGCCCCACTCTCTCTTGTTTTGTCTTCCTCCTTACCATTTCTGCACCTGTTGCATTCCCTCTTGACTCATGCTTTTGTGAATTTCTTCTACATTTGGAGTTGCAAGGAGTTGTTTGTCCTTCCGATATGCTGCTAGTTGCCCCTTGCTTTCCTCCTTTGTCCTTTTTGTCCAGGATGATGCCTTCACACCTGTTTGACAAGATCTTGCGCATGGACATCATATTTCATCCGTCTCTCCTTGTCTCAGATGGAAGGAGCTCTAGCTCCACTAATCTTTGGTGATAGATCTTCTCCTCCATACAGTGGGACATTTTGGTGGATTTCTTCTGGATTCTTTATAGTAATCTGATGCCCCTTTTCTTGTATGCCCTTTAGAATTTTACTCAGTACCCAAGGTACTGTCAAAAGAAGGCCATGTAGAGTATAACATTGCCTCTCTGCATCTGAAGTCTGTTCCCCTGAGTACTCAAGCCCGGCATTTTCATTGTTGCTGCCATTGCCCTCTCAGTCTTTATTCTGGTTGTATTGCACCAGCTGATACTTCATACCAGGATTGCATTGGTTCATGTACAGTATTTTGCAATGTTATTTATTTGTTTTGTAATAGTTTATTTCAGTTTGATGACCGGGATAGTCCACTGGGCCTGGAAGAGCCCATTTTCAGTGGAGGCCCGGGGAGAAAAGCTCCGTAGGATATAGACAATTTTACAATAGTTATATAAAAGTAAATAAAGTAGAACAATGAAAAATACAGAAATAATATACAATTTGTTAAAAAAAGATATAACATTTCAAATTCTAGGTAATGATTTACAAAAGTGAGATACATGTAGTCTAAACATATTAAACATACAGGCATTTGAGATGAAAAAACATGTAAGTAAAACATTTATGTACAGATTAAAAAAAAACAAGCTTTTAAGTTTTTTTTTTGGAAGTTAGAAATATGAGGAGAGGACAGAGAGAAGAAGGTGAGGTGAGCGAGGTAAAAGGTGGTATATAGTGGAGAAAGGGAGTGGGTTGGGGGGAAGGTTATGAGGTGTAGGGTAGGAGAGGAAGTAGAGGGCAAAGGGTGAGAGAGCACAGTGATAGAAGGTTGAAGTATATAGTGCATGGGAGATGGTGTAGTTTATGTGGTAGGGGTACAGGAACATTCCCATTTTGAAAGGAGGTGAGATTGGAGAAAAGTTTTGAAGTTTGAGCGGGTTGTTTTTGCAGTGAGCCTGTACTGCCCCTTGCTGCCTACTAGGCCAGCCTTTTAAAATCTTTTCCAAGATCCCCCACAACTCCAGTGTTGTACCTGCCTTTGTGCCATCAATGAAGTGGTTGATCTTGCTTCATGTTCCCTCAGGTATGTCTGAGACAAATGCACTGAAAACTCCTGGATCCAGGACAGACTGCTACAATACTGTACTACTCACTTTCCTAATTCCCGACATCAACCTTCTCTTAATCAAACTCCTGTGTGTTCCAACTCAGATCTTCCTGAAGTCCAGGTCGACAAAATCTGTTGGTACTCTGCCAGGTCCATCTGTAATGTAGCCATAAAACTGGATTAGGCTTGAGTGACAGATCCTTGCAGGGAATCTGTTTTGCTTCCTGTCTTGATAGTTATTTATTTTCTAGAAACACTACTGATGTTATCCCAGGATTCTCCCCTTGACTTTTATGTCCTGTACCTTAAGCTAATAGCCTGTATTTCTGCAGATTTTTTCCTGCCCCTATACGTACATGGTTACCACACTGGCTGCTTTCCTGTGCTCATGCATTCCAGGAGTTTGGCAGCACACTGGACAGATCTGAGGATCTAGAAAGTATCCCATTTGGTGTTTGTGCTTTATTCTGCCAAAGGGCAGCCAATTCTTTCTCCACTTCCTCTAACTGTGTCCTGCTTTAGCCGTTGTTCTTTATGTCCTGTCCTGTCCGGCACCTTGCCATTGCTTTCCTTTATAAGGACTGAAACCGAGTATCTGTTCAATACCTCTGCCTTTTCCTCGTCTTCATCTCCCTCTCATCTTTGCTCAGCTCAGAGTTTTCTATCTCTTCTTTCTTCCTCGCTGCTTGTACCTAAACAGCCATTGTTTCTCTTCTGTTGACTCTTTCAATTTTTGACTTTGCTGTCCTTACCAAATTTGTTGTACTTCTGATGGCATCCTTATATTGTGCCTTCTTCACCTCACATACCCTCCTTTCTGCCTGTTTTAGGCAGTGTTGTTTGCACTAGTTGCTAGTCTCACCTAGCCTGATCCTCTCTTTGCACCTTCCCCACACTGTTTGTAGCCTTCAGTACTCCTCCCATGACCTTCCCTGACCCTTTCCTGCATATTTTTTGTTTCTATTCAGTATTTTGAGTCATTCTTGTATGGTGGCCACGGTGGTGCAGCGATTAGCATTGCCGCCTCACAGCAAGAGGTTCTCCGGTTCAATCCTCAGCTGGGGTGCCTTCTGTGCGGAGTCTGCATGTCTTCCCTGTGGTCGCGTGGGTTTCCTCCGGGTGCTCCGGTTTCCTCCCACATCCCAAAGACATGCTGTAAGTTGGTTGGACACTCTCTAAATTGGCCCTAGGTGTGAATGTGTGTGTATGTGTGCCTTCTGTGGAAGGTTGGGCGCCAGGCTGGCTACTCGACACCCTAAAACTCCACTGCCAATCATGAGCGGACAGGTGATCCGCTGTGGCTACCCCTAACCGGGAAAAGCCGAAAGAAGAAGAAGATTCTGAGTCATTCTTGTCCACTCCTAAAATCCCAAACCGTTGTCTTTACATTGTTAACCTGTCCACTACTCAGTGGTTTCTTAGCTTGGACATCCCCATAACCCTCACCTCCTCCTCCTGCATTGATTAATACTTCAACTTAAACTTTTTTTTAACTTTATTATAGTGCTGGTCTGCTAAGCACTAAATACATATCAAAAAGAAGTAAATCTGAAACCGTACACAACTTTAAAAGTGTATCGCAAATTATGCAACATTGTTTAAAAATAAGCACACTAGACCGTATTAAACATCAATATCTGCAGGTGCCAAAATGCACATATCTAAAGGTTACATCCCCAAGCTAAAAGAGGAAGAACATAATAAAATGTTGTTTTATCTCAACTAAATAACAAAATTAATTAAAGTCAGAATGAGAAAAAGTCACTCACTGTTCAGAACAGCTATGTAAGGATGCAACAATTTTGCTAATAGGTATATATTGCAAGGATGTTACAGTCAAACAGTTAAGACTGCTGCCAATTGAAAAGAGCAGAACAGTGACAAATGCCGTTTCCTAGTCGACAGATCAAGTGCTTATCGATTTACCGGCAAAACAGCTCCATCAAGTTATTTAAAAGAATGAACGATGAATGAAGTGGCAATTGTCCTGTAGTCACTAAAAGATAAATGGTAAGAAAAGGCCAGTTTTTCTCTAGTCTCCAGACATTTGCTCAGTTTAGTTTACCCTTCAGTTTATCAGCTCATTTGTTCATGATTCACCTACAAAGGAACTCATAGCTTAGGCAGTAAAACACAAGTGGGTTTGCACATCAAATACTTGAGTGCTTTAACACACTCCAAAACAAAATCCTTTGGAATCGTAGGAGTCCCAAATGAACCTGACGCTGGTATGAGCAGCTGGAAATTCATAGTTTGTTTGCGTCTTTCGGCTTTTCCCAGTTAGGGGTTGCCACAGCGAAACTCCGGTCCGCTAATGATTGGCAGTTGATTTTTACATACCAGCTTGCCAGACCTGACGCACAACCTTCAACAAAGGTACGCCCATTCACGCATGTCTCCGTGCAGAAGACGCTCTAGCTGAGAATTGAACCGGACAGCGTCTTACTGTGAGACCAGAAATTCATAGTATGAAATCCAAAATGCAAATCAATAAAAATATGTCGGCAAAAACCAAAAGTTTGTCCATAGGCATTCAACCTGCGTCATCTTCAGAGGTGTGAAGTACCATCCAGAATTCTATCCTTTCTGCTAGAATCTGAAGTGGTTGGCTATACCCGTTATTGTTCAAGACCATTTAGTTCCCACTTCCTCTGTATCCTAGAGTTTGATAGTTCTTTCCTGCTTTTTGCTAGTTCAAATACTCCTGAGTATTACCTATCCCTTTTATCCTATTCCTGTATTCTCTCCTCCAAACTTTTTACCCTCCTGCGTCATGCATTGCATCATCTCTCAGAAGTATCAGTCTACAAGCTCTGCCTTCATTAAGAACCCATTACCCATTTCCCTGGTCTATTCTTAGTTTAGTGATGTTCTTCCTCAAGGACCTCAAAACTGATGCTTTCCTTTATGCGGTTTATTTCTAACCTAGCACTGGGTACCAGTGCCCCATCTAGGACAAGATGGAGTTGGCCTCTCTCCCAGGTTTTTCCCATCCTCCTAGCAGACGCATGCTTTCCTGCCTTGGCCTGCAGTAGAACTAGTCATTCGACTTCCTAATCATCTTTCCTCCTGCTGGCTGCTGGTACAGTTAACACTTCTGTGAATGCGACCTCCAATGCACTCCACTAGCATCTCACTGCTACCTCAGTGACCTTGCTTGTTACCACATCAGTTGTCCCCTCTAACAGCTCATTGCCTACATTCACAGTACTGTATGTCCGCATCTCCTTAATGGTGATCATTCTGATCAAATTCTCCCATGTCTTACTGAGTCTATGCCCTGAGACTAGTTTCAGTAAAGTCTGGCCTCTCCTTTCTCAGTTACTTAGATTCTTTCCTATACTCCTGTGGCAACCTGTGCTTGCCTTCTGCCCCATATCTTTTCTCATCCTATCCTATCAGTTGATATCCTGAATGCATCCTTCTGTCCACTGCTGCTCTATCCTTTCCTACCTTACCTTACTAGCGAGGCTGCTGCAGTCCCTCTCTCCACTATTTTAAAGTAAAGCTTCTCTGTTTACCTGCAAACCTCAATTCTGTGCCAGTCAAAGCTTCTTGAACCAAATAGCTGCTGTGTATCCTGAAGACTTTACAAAGTACATTTCCTTAATGGCAGAAGGAGGCAATAAGACTATTGAGTTAGTCTGCCCTTTAAGTGACTTTATTATTTTGTTTCCCCTCTTCCCCCCTTACTCTTTCTGTACATGCCCCATGCCATTTTAAATGTCTCTCTGGATTTCCTCACCAGCAACTGTTTTGGTTGACATCCCTTTGTTGTCCAGTTGGTGCTGCTACTAATATCCCATTCTCAGATCCTTTACTTTTTTTTTTTTGTGATTGTGTTTTTACCCTGGCTAGTACTTTCAAATTCTGTCCTTGAATTGCTAAGCAAATACCAGACATCTGACAAACTAAAAGGTAATTAAGAGTAGAGGACAGACATTTAGCACTAAAAATTATCTAAGAAGTCCTTATCTTGGGACAGAAAATTAGGTATGCCAACTGTCTAGCTCATGAAGCAGCTTCCCATGTTGTTAAGAAGCAGTCAGGTGACACCTAGTTCTGCTCATGTTCCAGAGAAATAAACCAGTAATGAATGCATTTTCTGCTTTAACTCTCCACAGACTTAAAACAAACAAACAAAAACAAAAAAATAATGCAGGGGACTGAGTGCTTTAATAATATGTTATTCCAGTATCATGAACTATAACTATAACTATAAATAGGTCATATCAGTCTAAGACATTTACAAAGTCAACCAGCCTGTATTCCTTCAGTGTGATTTGTTGTAGAAATGAATTGAAACTGAGGTAATCAGTATCCCATTTTGTTTAAACAAGGCTTCAAAAATAAAATGAAAACAACAGTAGATGAAGGGTATGGGGACATCATGCATGGGGCTTTACCTTTTACTCCATTAAATATAACCTGTGATGTCATATAGCCTCAGGGCAGGGAAGGCCTTTTAATAAAACAGTCCCTTGATTAAGTCTGAGTCATTCAAATGTAGATTTGCCTTATTTTCAGTAGGATAGTGAGGTTTAAGTAGGATAGCGGGCTTTGGTGCAGGAGCCCTACATGAACAGATGAACAGATCAAAGATTTTTTTTTTTGGTTCCCCAGCACCGTTCAGCCTGAGTATTGGAATATATATTATTCGTTCAGGCTTTCTCTCATGACTCCAGCCTCCACATAAGTGCTGCCTAATGGGGTGAAAAAAAGGGGAAGTGAAGTCTTTGCTTATCACATGTTAACCCCCCCCCCAAACTATAGCTTTGTTACTGGGTTCATAAAGGTGGCACACAGAGGAGCCAAAACAAGCATCATCATACATGCTTAATTTGTTGACTGAGGCTTTTTCATATTCTCACCCCCCTCACCCCCACCCCAATAAGCTGATATTATTATTAATTTAAGGTGGGCTGGTAAGGAGGTGTGGCTTGTGAAGCTGCTTCTCCCATAGACCCCATAGTAGCCACCCCTCCTTGACCATCCTACATTTCTCTCTCTCTCTCCAAGTCCTGGCTTCCACTAGGGCTCAAGAAGCGATCTTCAGCAGCATATTTCTCCTCCCCCTTCGATAGGGCAACTCTGTCCTCCCTGACGACTCCAATAGACTAGAACTGCTAAGTGACCGTGGATAACCATGGAGATTCCTACATTACTGAACTGGCTGCTGTGGTCAGGATATGCAGTCTGGACTTGTACTTGCACATGTTTTACATCTCAGTCATACTTAATTTATCCGTCTTTAAAGGACTCTGCTTTAAAGTTTGAAAAATTATATGGAGCTGCTTGCTGGCTTACTTGCTGTGATGGATTTGAAGTCTTCTTAAGACACACAGTCTTGCTGTGCTGTTTACTGCTGAATCAGAGACACATAGCTCTACATGACTCCATCTGTAGTCTGTTTAAAGCACCAAGCCTTTCAAATTGCACACTAATAAAGAAATATATTTTGCAGCTATAAGCACAGTTACAGATAACTTATTTTATAACAAACCACACGTAGTCTGTCAGATTTGTAGCATATATTTACAAAGTTTTCCTTCATTACAGATATGAATGATGACTTCTACAAAATACCTCTCTGTCCTTCTCTCACATAACTGAATTACTACAATAGCTATATACAGAGCTAGTCACGCACACATTTCCTCTTGGTATGTTTTTCTGGCCTTATGTGGGAAGTCACAATGTCTGTTTTTAGACTTTTCTATTGTCCTTTTGTGATTTAAGCACTTTTGCTGATGTGAGGATGCCATTTTGAAAGGAAACATCTGTATAAGCTGTTCCTACTGGAAAAACATCACGTATTGCTGAATTTATAAAAAAGGATGTCTGTTAATTGATATTTGTTCTACAAACATGAGAAAATCATGTAATGCTTGTTTTCCAGTATTGCTTTGTTAGGCATTTTCTGATGCTGTGAAGAGAAGCCTATCTGTTATACATATAGTATGAATGCACATTGTAAACTGTATACATATATTCAAGCAAACTTTTTCTTTCAGCATATTTACAACAGAATTAATTTCAGTCTTATATTCATAATATCTAACAATTCCCTCTGTTTTTAAATATACTCAAAACATTCTATATAAAAAACACATTAAGAAACAAAACCTTTAGTCTTTTTTGATACAAGTCAAAATGCAATTTTACATAGTTAATACAATGAAAACATGTATTACTACCAAACCTGAATGTATTTAACAACTTTTTCTTTTGCAGACCATTCTGTGAAAATATTTTATCAGTTATGAGCTGTGTCTGTTTTAATTTTACTTGATTAATTTATTCTTTTGCAATCACAGAATTTAATTTATGACTTAGAATTGTTTCATTAACTCTTTGCAGCTGTTGAATTAACTATAAGAGACAATAACTATGTGCTACTGCAAGCATTTATACACTGCTGAAAATATACAGTTTTAATGTCATTTTAACCATCACATTGTGTTCATGTCTCTGAACTGCCCATTAACATCTTGACTGACATTGAACATAAAGTACTGAACTGGGCTTAGATAATACTTAATTTAATTTTCCTCTAATTGGGGTAAAACCAGTGATATTACAACTTGACAAATTACTTTTGAACTTATTACGATGTATCATGTACAGTATGTATTTACACAGACTGTTTGCTGTTCATGCATTTCAATCTAGTAGGTATCCTGGACCCATTTTTTCTTTAAATATGTTTTTTCACACATATTCATTACTAGACATTAATTTCATTTGTACTGAATTCTTCTGCATGTGTACATACAAAGACTATCATTTGTACTGAATTCTTCTGCATTTGTACATACAATGACTATAAAGTACATTTAGTCTAATCTTACAAATTTAATAACATTAATATTGAGCAAAATCTTGGAAAATGTTTATGTCTCTTTAGAAATATCTAGTGGAACTGGCACCAAATGCATATGTCATGTTATTTTAAACTACATACTCAGCAATTAAAAATATTCATGCATTTTTATACCAACATTGTTTTGTCAAAAACATATTGAAATAGTGACCGTTCTTGCTATTAGAAACATTTATGCATTTTGCATATCTTTATTCTCTCTTGTATAGCTTTAATAAAGCAATTTTAAATCATCTCTTGTTTTTTAAACCATCTCTTGTATAGCTTTACAATTTAACAGGTTGTAAATACAATTTAATTCTAAACAATACAATAATAACCATTATGATAGCTATTAACAACTTGTAAAATATCTTATGTCAGGTTTAATCCAATTTACCAGTATTTCTAATACACCAATACCTGTTTTTCCCCCCATAAAAGAGTATTGTCAAGAAGGAATGAGATATTTTTTCCTGTAGCTTTATTTTAGACCCTTGTTGTTTATTTTTTCGGTAGCTTTATTTCAGTCCCTTGTTGTTTATTTTTTCTGTAGCTTTATTTCAGACCCTTGTTGTTTATTTTTTTCTGTAGCTTTATTTCAGACTCTTGTTGTTTATTTTTTCTGTAGCTTTATTTCAGACCCTTGTTGTTTATTTTTCCTGTAGCTTTATTTCAGACCCTTGTGCAGTACTGCTTATACAGTCAGTGTAAAACTGAGAAAGTGCCCCTCCCCCTTATACAGTCAGTGTAAAACTGAGAAAGTACCCCTCCCCCTGTAGTACTTCAGCACTGTTTACCTGCCCTATGCTGTGAGAATAGAATGTATGTCAGCCCAACACTTTGGTTATACATTTATTTTATTAGGTTACTAAATAAAGCTTTCACTGTATATTACCTCTAGTAGGTATTTACACCCTCCTGCACAATTGATTTGAACTGTATATATACTATAGCCCATTTGCTGGCTGTACTTGATGCAACAAGTATGTTTTAATAACAATGATGCTTTAGACAAACTCAAGCTACTTGCCTGGCAATCAGTCTTGTTGTTTCTCTTATCTTTTCAACATTTCCTGTAACTATTCATTCAGTCTAGGAAGGTCTGAGCTCACATTTCATACTCTGTAAACTATAGTTAATTATTTTGGCATTTTTCCTTTAATGTGATTGTGATTTGCATAACTATGCATTTATACTACATAAATAGACATTATTTTACAATTAGCTTAAATGGATTTCAGTATTTTTTTTTATTTATTTATCTATTTAACTGTCCTGCCATTAATTTTACAAAAACTGTTTGACAAATACCATCTGTGATTTTCATTTTAAAATTTAGAACGTTAACTATTTGGTGTTACTATACAATTATAACATATGTTTATTTATATTATTTGTATTTGCTGTTGTCTGCCTTTTGCTTTTGTGTATTGTAAACAAATGTACTCTAGATGAAAAGAACACACATGCATGTCTGTCTTGTATCTGCATATCTTTATACAAGCATGTCATGTCCCTACCATCCTAGCATGCATGCTTAACCATTTTCAAAACATAAACATATTATAAAATATATTTCTTTTGCACAGATTAACTGTGTATGCAGGAAATTCCCAGTCTTTGTCAGTTGAGCTAATTTATTTTCTTTATTTTGCAACTGCTGTTGAATTTCCTGTGATGTTGCATGGTCTTTCTGACATTCTTTAGTAAGCTGTTCTGCTGAATTTGAAACTCCTATGCACTTTTGAAAAGATGTGTGTATAACTTGTCTAAGCTTCCTGAACTCATTGTGTCTGTCTTTTAGAAGTTTATTACATTTCTTTGTAACAAAATGTACTAGAGTTTCTATCAGTAACTGATTTGACTGTTGTTGCAACTCTGAAATAAACCTTTTACATCTGGTGACAGAACATAACTGTCGAACATTTGAATATAATGTCAACATATTAACTTTTCTTGGTTCTTTACCTTTACAATTTTTGTCTGTACAGTCTAACCTTTGGATAATGTCATGCACTGTATTTTTATGACATTGTACACACAATAAACATTTTTATACCACACATGATTTTATTTCAGATACCAGTCAAATATTATAATCCATTTGCATAATGCCTTACTATCAAATTGCAATCCATTTGCATAATGCCTTACTATTAACTTGCCCTAATAAGGTTTTACATTTGCTAATATGCTGTATATACATTTATTCTGTTATTATTATTACCTCTATGGCATTCATACTGTATGTAACACAGAATAATTTTCTTACCAGTCAACAGACAGGCAGCTGGCCAAGCTGCTTTACTGTAGATGGTTGAAAAGTTTCTGTAGTCACTTGTGAAGTTGGTACAGCAAAACTGGCAGATTCAGTCTTACAACTTCGTCTTGTACCTTTTCTGGAGAATTTATGGAACTGCTCCACCTTCCTGCAATGCAGTCTCACCGGATTTAGACGTCTATTAAACTGTATTGCTACAAACTGTTGAAAACTGTAGAAATCTGAAGTACTTCACATAAACGTTACTGTGCTTTTACAGGAGTGACATTACCCATTCACTCCCCCTGTTTTTGAATACAGGCTAGGAACGTTGTCAAAGGGTCACCATTGAAAAATTATATAGAGCTGCTTACTTGCTTACTGTGGGATTTGAAGTCTTCTTAAGACACACAGTCTTGCTGTGCTGTTTACTGCTGAATCAGAGACACATAGCTCTGCATGACTCCATCTGTAGTCTGTTTAAAGCACCAAGTCTTTCAAATTGCACACTGATAAAGAAATATATTTTGCAGCTATAAGCACAGTTACAGATAACTTATTTTATAACAAACCACACGTAGTCTGTCAGATTTGTAGCATATATTTACAAAGTTTTCCTTCATTACAGATATGAATGATGACTTCTACAAAATACCTCTCTCTGTCCTTCTCTCACATAACTGAATTACTACAATAGCTATATACAGAGCTAGTCACGCACATATTTCCTCTTGGTATGTTTTTCTGGCCTTATGTGGGAAGTCACAATGTCTGTTTTTAGACTTTTCTATTGTCCTTTTGTGATTTAAGCACTTTTGCTGATGTGAGGATGCCATTTTGAAAGGAAACATATGTATAAGCTGTTCCTACTGGAAAAACATCACGTATTGCTGAATTTATAAAAAAGGATGTCTGTTAATTGATATTTGTTCTACAAACATGAGAAAATCATGTAATGCTTGTTTTCCAGTATTGCTTTGTTAGGCATTTTCTGATGCTGTGAAGAGAAGCCTATCTGTTATACATATAGTATGAATGCACACTGTAAACTCTATACATATATTCAAGCAAACTTTTTCTTTCAGCATATTTACAACAGAATTAATTTCAGTCTTATATTCATAATATCTAACAAAGTTCATACCCCACTTGTTTGGTGGATATTAAAGCTGTGCATAAGGCTGCTGTGCTTTGGTTTGTCTACATTTGCCAGTGCTGCATTCAGTAAGCACTCCCTACTCTTTATTTTAAGGGGTGGGTACCTCCTGCAGCATGTTTTTTAGTGTAACTATCATTTGTTTTAATTTGTTTATTGCGCTCATAGTTGCTAGCATCATCACTTTCTTCCAGATTTCCTCAGCTTGTATACACTGCAAATTTTATGAAATGCATGTAGTTGAGTATTTAAATGCAGCAATTCTTAGTTCATTTTTGGCAAGTTGACTAGTTTTATGTCCAGCTTTTGCTCAGCTCAACTGTCCCAAGTAGTCAAGGCTGAGTAACTAGATAGTGGTTGGCCCAGGGAAGCTGGGCTTTATAGCATGCACACACTGGCTGGTATGGCAAATAGACCCATCCCACCATTTAACACTGGTCCCTGACATAGAACAGAGTAGGTCGGGTCCTCAATCACCTTAGAAATGGCAAGCACAGATGCCTGTTTTTGATGATTTCAGTTGATGTGACAAAATTACTTACAAACAGATATTCTTACATCATAGCAAATTGGCTACTTTTGACATGGTATGCAGCCTGTGATCTGTGATTTTAGATGAATCTGAGCACCACAATTAATGGCTAAAGTGGTTGTCTTACATGACTCTTTCCTTGATAGGCATCTGCTCTCAGCTCATTTTTGGGTGTACTCTGGCATACCTCTCCTGTTCAAATGTGGAGGGATGTGTTTGAACCTAGTACCCTCCTTCCTTGAGGCAGAAACATCCAGTATACTTTTGGGAGGTGATAGGAAACTCACACAGATACTGGGAGAACATACAAACTTTAGGCAAACTGTGACAAGAGTGAAGGACAGAACTTTTTGTATATGACGAAAAGACCTTCACCATTAAGCCACAGTGTCTTCTGAAGACATTGAGGGATGTCATAGAATCGGAGACAGACTCAATAGCTCATGGTGGCAAGAGTCTTGTGTAGTAGTAGTCTTAACCCTAAGTCCCACAGCAGGGCTGTAATGGTAAGGTAAAAGATGGCATTCAAGTAGCAGCTCTAGGACCTATTACATAAAGTGGGATAGGCACAGAGAACTAATCTAAGGGGCGGCGAAAGCCAGCAGATTCTGGCTAGGCTTCTAAATGCCTTCGGGCAGAAAGCCTGGTACCTACCTATGAGCCTATAAAATAAGTTGGTCTTGATAAATCCTGAATGCGGTTATAAGGATAGACAGAAAAGGCTATTAGGACTGCTTGGGTACTCATGTGTGGTTAATGGAAATTATGGAGATACCATTCTAGATTTTTGTCTAATAAATAGCCTGCTGGGGGCCCAGTACATGGTTTTCTTAGAGACAGTAGCAAGATCATATACAAGAGCATGCAACTCTGGTAGACTTCCTCCTAGTAAGAAAATAGGTTCATAGGTGTTTACTAGGCTAACGACCACAAGGGCCTTTTTAAGCCTAACCATGCATCCCAAATCTCTAACAAGTTCTGACACCCTTGATAAGTGTAAGCATGGGCCTGGAAGATGAACCATTTATACTTTATGTGTGTCCATTAGAGACATAGGTGCCAAACCAGGGATGAATTTCCGGTTTCCCATCCAGTTGTCCAAGTTGCACTTGAATTGGGTTAGGGAGGAACTCTGCTTCACGTGGATGGGGAGCCTGTTCCATAGACGGGGTAGTCTCTGGGATACATACCTATCTCTCCAGCAGGTCCTATTTATATAAGGTTTAAGTCTTTTGAATGGATAATTCTGGTGCTGTTTGTTTTGTGGATATGCAGGAGGTCCATCAGAGTGGGGTCTACCAATGCCCTGTATGCCAGGCATAGATCTCCCCTCAAAAGCTGTAGGAGACAGAATACAAGAATAGGGCTTTGAGACAGTCTGCATAGGACATTTTACTTACTCCCTGTATTCTTTTATTGAGGAACCTCTGTGGATGTTCCAATTGTTGGATATGCCTGGTTAGGTACATACCAAAGGGGGCATTGTACTCAATGGTAGGTCTGATGAATGCCAAATACAGTGGAACAATGACTTCCTTGGACTTAGATGCCATACCATTGTTTAGAAGTTGTAAAATGATGTCCTCACCACTGTAGACATGTGATGGTCAAAGGCTATTTTACTATCTGTGTGTGTCCTTAAGTCCCTGGCTACTGTCAACTCTAAGGGGTGTGTTGTCAATATGATAGTTACCAGGGATGGATGACTTCCCAAAAGATACCATTATGAATTTCTTGGCATTTAATTTTAGTCCATGGCTCTGACACTAGTTGTTTCTGTGTCCTGGAGAACATTTGTGTCGGTGTGAGATTCAATGACAGCTCCTAATTTGCAATCATCTGCAAACTTAGTCAGCCAGAGACCACTGACATTTACTTCTGAGAAGTAAATGCCAAAAAGAAGTGGTCCAAGGACTGAGGGACTCCACTTGTGGCTGGCCTCTTTGTAGAGGTGGACTCCCCGATTCTAACTTCCTGGGTCCTATCTGTGAGCCAGTTGGCTGTCCACCGGGTGACATACAGGTTTGTACATAACCTTTTGAGTTTGTCAACAATGCCCAAGTGGGGTAATTCTGTTCAATGCTTTGGCCAGGTCAAGGTATGCAGTAGAACGATTTTGCCCTCATCCTTTGCTTTGGTGACCTTCTCAAAGAAATCCAGGTTGAGTAGGCATGATTTGCCCTTGACGAAACCAGACTGGTTTGGGACCAGTGTCTGGAGGTTTACTGTATCTCTATTGATCACCCCCATGATGATTCTTTCCATGGCTTTACATATAACACTAGTGAGGCTTGTGGGTCTGTAGTTTCCAGGGTCTGTAGATAGCCCACCTTTGTGCAGAGGGATGACTGTTGCCTTTCTCCATTCATGAGGCACTAAGCCTGTTTGGAGGCTACAGTTAAATAGTAATTCTAGAGGCCCTGATTGGTCATGTTTCATGCTATTTAGAAGGCATCCTGGGATATTGTCTGGGCCCATTGATGTAGTGTTTTTGGTCTTAGAACGAGCAGTAAGGACACATTCTCTAGTGATATTAAGGGGAGTTATATAGGTTCATAGGTAGGTACTAGGCTATCAGCCCTGGGACCTATACAAGCCCAGCCAAAAAGGTACCCTGACTTTTGCCACCCAAGAAAATTATTTTCCTGTGCCACTGTCGAGCAGAGCCACAGAGGTGATCCCCGGGGTGAATTTCCTATTTCCCATCCAGTCATCAAGATTTTTCTTGAAGAGTGCTAATGAGGAGCTTTGTTTGATATAGATAGGTAGTTTATTCCAGAGTATGGGAAGTCTCTGAGACAGGAATCTATCCCTCTGGCATGTTCTGTTTATTGTGGTGACAATGTTTAGGTCCCTAGAGCGTGTAGCTCGGAGGGATTGGGATTTCTTTAAGTGGAGCATGTCCAATAGCTCTGGGTTTGACATAGCTTTGTATGTTAGGCAGAGATTACCTCTGAGTAGGTGATATGTGATGGAGTAAAGCTGGAGTTTTTTGAGACGGTCTGCATAGGGCACCTGTTTGAGGCCGGTAATCTTCTTTGTGAGGTATTTCTGCGGCCTTTCCACTTGTTGTAGATGTCTTGTGAGGTACATACCAAAAGGGGCGTTGTACTCTATAATGGGTCTCATGAGTGATGAGTAGAGGGGAACAATGACCTCTTTTTCTGGATGAGAAACCTTTTGTGATGAGGTGTGCCACGTAGAAGGATTTCCTGACTACTGTGGCGATGTGATTATCAAAGGAGAGACTAGTGTTCACCTGTGTCCCAAGGTCTCTTATCACACTTTCAGTGTTAAGTATACTACCGCCTATGTTGTAGTTCATGGGTACAGAGTTTTTACCAAAGGGGATGACAATGCACTTTTTGGCATTGAGCTTGAAGCCATGGCTTTGACACCAGGCATCTGTCTCAGTGAGGCCCTTTTGTAGGATGTCCACATCGTTTCGATTATGGCTCCTAGTTTGCAGTCATCTGCGAACTATGTTAGTCAAAGACCTTCTGTGTTAGCCTGTACTTCAAAGAAGTAGATACCAAACAGGAGAGGACCCAGGACTGTACCCTGTGGTACTCACACTTGTCACTGGTCTGAAGTCGGATTTAAAGTCTGCTACTTTCACAGTGTGGGTTCTGTCAGTGAGCCAGTTGGCAACCCATCTTGTGACACAGGGATTTATACCTAGTTTAGTGAGTTTATCTATAATTCCAGAGAGGGGGATGGTGTTGAAAGCCTTGGCAAGATCTAGATAGGCTGTGTGAACCACCTTACCCCCTTGTCTACGACTTTGGTGACTGCTTCAAAAAAGTCTATCAGGTTTAGGAGACATGATCTGCCTTTTACAAACCCGAACTCGGTGGGGTCCAGAGTTTGTAGATTACCAATGTCTTTGTTTATAAGTTCCACGATGATACATTCCATGGCCTTGCAGACCAGGCTCGTCAGGCTAATGGTGCGGTAGTTCCCAGGGTCCATGGTGGCTCCCCCCTTGTGGAGTAGGATAACCGTCGCTGTGTGCCATTCAGCAGGCACAAAGCCTGAGGTGAGGCTATGATTGAACATGGTACTTAGGTGGGGTGCCAGTTCATTTTGTAGTTCGTGTCGAACGCAGCCTGGAATGTTGTCTGGTCCCATGGATGCTGTGCTCTTGGCTTTGGAGAGAGTGGTTTTTACCTGTGCAGCCGTGCTTACAGGAACTTTGTATTCTTCCGGTATAGAGATGGGCTCTTTAGGTGGTGAGAGAGGGGTAAAGTTAGCACTGAACCTATCTGCCAGGATGTTGGCAATATCAGTTGGGTCTGTATATTTAGTGCCATTGTGCTGTAACTCAGAGCAGATCTGAGTGTTGCCATTGAGATTGTTGACATAGCTATAGAATGCTTTGTGGTTGTCTTTAGAATCAGTGGCGATTTTGTTTTCATAACTAGCTTTGGAGGATTTTATCAGGTATTGCAGCTTCTTACTGAGGCTGACCATGGAGCTCCTCCACTCATGGGATTTTACTGTCTTTTGCAACAGTTTCTTTCTTCTGTTGTACAGTTTATTTATGGCAGTGGACCACCAGATTGGCTTCCTTTTTTTGGAGGATAGCGTCTTGGTTCTGTTTGGGATAGCACGATCCATGCACTCATGTAAGTGCTTATAAAGTGCAACTGTGTAGGATTCAGTAGTCATAACTGTATTGTCCATCTGCATGGGTGTCATGAAGTTCACCTCTTCTGTCTTAAGAAGCATAAAGTTGGCTTTGGAGAAATTTTTTACAATGGTTTCCTTAATGGGGGGTGGGGGCAGGATGTGGATATCTAGGATAATTAGCTTATGGTCAGATCGGACCAATGAGGCGTTGACATCAGATGTGGAACACCAGTCACTCATGTTGGTAATGACTAGATCTAGGATATTGTTGCCCCTGGTGGGGGTGTGGATAAGTTGATCCAGGGCATTGGAGTTTATGAATTCCAGAAATTGTTGAGCAAAGGAGTTGGTACATGAGTAGTTTTCCCAGTTAATGGTGGGGTAGTTGAAATCTACCATTATCAGGGTGTTTGGTTGAACCCTAATATTTTCCAGTACATCAAGAAAAGAGGAGTGGGAATCCTGGGGCATGGTGGGTGATCTGTAGCAAGCTGCAATTTGGATTGCAGTTTTGCCCAGAGTTAGTTGCACTTGGATAACCTCGGCTGCATTATGCTGAGCAACTAGCCTGGAGGTGTGGATATCCTTAATGAATATGGACACCTCCACCTTTGATGTTTTGGTCCAGGTTACACGGCCGAAAAGTGTGGTATGAGTTGTAGCCTGGTAGTGCAGGGGTGCTGTCTGGAGCCTAGAATCGGGTCTCAGTCACTGCACAGATATCGATGTTCTCCATTTTAAGGAGTGCCTCGAGTGAGTGCATTTTGAGATTTAGACTTCTAGCATTGAGTAGCATCACCCTCAGTTTTTGCTTGCCTGTTCCTGTTACGGTGGTGAATTTGTCATTTGAACCTTGCCTAAAAAAGGCACTATAGGGGCGGCAAGAACCTTAGCCAGTATCCAGAATCCCAGGGGTGACAGGTGCAGGCCATCTCTGGCAAAGCATCGTGGTCTGTCGACCATGTCATCCCAGGCAGACAGATACTGGATCCCTTAGAATGGCACCAGAAACATAGCCAATTGTTGAAGTCAATCATTTTGTCCTTGTACTACGGCATCATTCTTGGTATCCCTCAAAGTCTCAGGAAAAACCCAGTATGCAACCTATATTGGGTCAAAAACAAACCATGAATACTATTTTCTATACGATTATTTTGTAGCATGTATTTTACAGTCCATTTTCATTAAGTGAACTAGGTGTATAACATAATTCAGGAAGTGGTATTTCCTGAGGGAAGGTAGAGGGGAAGAGAGGGGTAAAGTTGGAGCTAAATTTAACAGCCAGGAGGTTTGCTATATCTTCTGCCTCATTATAGGTGACTCCATTTACAATGAGCTCTTCACACAATTGTGTATTGCCTTTGAGGTTGTGGACATAGCTAAAGAATGCTTTGTAGGTTGTCCTTGGCCTGGGAGGACAGACTTACCTCAAATTTGGCTTTAGTAGACTTCATTTGTCCTCTGTGTTGTTTGTTTAGGTTGATGAGCGTGTTTTTATCCTGCTGGGTGCTACACCTCCTAATTTTTGCTATGATTTTCTTCCTCTTGTTATACAGCCTATTGATTTTGTGATTCCACCAGGGTAGGTTGTTTTTTTATTTAGTTTTGTACTTCTTCCTGGTGGGTACAGCTGCCTCTGTGCAACTATTAACATACTTGTATAGGGTTTCTGTGAACAGTTCTGCATAGGCAGTTGTGTTCTCAGGCTTTGTGGGAGCTTGAAATTTTGTCAGGTTCTCATGTAATAGTAAGAGGTTAGCTTTAGAATAGTTCCCGAATATTCCAGGTTTAGCTGGGGGGTCCAGGTTTTATTTTTACTTCAAAGGAGACCATTTTGTGGTTTGACCTTACCAGGAAAGGCATTACACTAGGGGTGTGCAGCATTCACCCATATTAATGATTACCAGATCCAGTATGGTTGCACCCCTGGTTGGTGTATTGACTGTCTGGTCCAGGGAGTTTGGGTTTACAAAATCCAGGAATCTCTGTGCATGCATGTTTGGTGTTGTATAGGATTCCCACTTAATAGAGGGGGTAAGTAAAGTCACCCATGGATATGGTATTGGGTTGGATCGTTAATATTTCTAGTAAGTTTAAATACATAGTATAGGTTTCCTGGGTCATGGTGGGGGACCTATAGCTTGCAAGGAAGTGGTATTGGATTTTGCCTATGGTGATTTGAACATGGAGCAGCTCAAGTTCATTGTTCTGTTTGACCAGCCTTGAAGTATATTTATTTTTGATGTAAATAGGGACATTTCTACCTTTAGTCCCTGCCTGTAAAGTAGCTGGCCTAAACGTGTGGAAGGCATTATAACCTTGCACTGTTGGTGTGCTCTCCGTGACTTTAAGCCATGTCTCAGTGACCGCACAGACATCAGCATTCTCTAGGGTAAACAGAGCTTCTAGGAAGTGGAGTTTTTTTGTTTAGAATCCTAGCATTGAGCAGTAATGCCTTTAGATTTTCTTGGGTTTGATTTGCTTTGTCGGAAGTACTTTTATTTTGGTATTACCTAAAAAAGGCACTATGGGGAAAGACAGTGTTCTGGCTAATATTTGAAAGCCTAGATGGGAGAGGTGCAGACCATCCCCGGCAAACATTGTGGTCTGTTGACCATCACCTTCCATGCTGACAAATACTGCACCCCCTTAGTATGACACCAGAAACTAAGCCATTTATTAAAGTCAGTCATCTTTGTTCGTATTGTGGCATCGTCCTTGGGAGAAGGAAAAATGCTGCTCAATGCTAGGCTCATATCAGCCTGGGACACATATTCCAAGAGCTCCATGATGTCTTTCTTCATATAGTCTAGGGGGAGTACATCTCAGGTCATTTACACCCACTTGGACTATGACTGAGTCGTATTGATAATTGTAGTCCAGTAATCTGAGTTTGTGCATAATGTGCCTGTTCCTAGCCCCTGATAAGCAACTGATCGTGACTTTCTCCTTACTCCGCCTGGTAAGAGGGATATCAGTGTGTCTCATGATGGAGTCCCCAGTGACTAGACTGTTGGATTGTGTGGTGGCTTGCCTTATGGGCTTAGAGGTAGAGGCTCCATGAGATGTAGCTCTATGTGTTGAGGTGGGTATTGTTTTGAAAGAGCGCATTTGGGGCTGCAGAGGATATTTGTTATGTGTAGTTTGTCTAGAAGGTTTTTTTGGTTTAGGTTACATTTAATTGCCTCAGCGTAAGTGGGTTGATATAGCCGCTTTGAATTGTGCGTGATAGGTGCAGCATATGTACTACTGACAATCTTATTGACATTGGGAGTACTTTTATGTGAGAGCTTTGCCTCCAGTGACATTGTGTAAGTACGTCTCTCACATACCATATCAGTTTGTTTGAGAATTAATTGGCTGTCAGTAAACATGAGGCAATTTCTGCATTGCCTCAAGATGCCTATATCCAGCAAGCCGGTAATGGAGACAGTAAGAAAGTTCATATCCATGTTGGAGTGAGAAAATCAATCACTGTCAGGAGTATCCGGTTTGCAACTATGGGGAGAATGCTTATCACTGCGAACTAGTTGTCCTATTTGCAATTAGGTATTGGAGAAATTTCAATTGTGCTTACAGGAAAAATGTCACTCAAGGTGTCTGAGTCTGTACAGAGCAGTGCCAAACACTTGGGGGGAAACTAATATGTAGACCCTGAAAATTTAAGGATGACCTATTTAGGCAGATATTCTGAAGTTAGGAATAAATTAAGAAATACTTACTGAAAACAAAGAATTAGCTTGTCAAAAGTGATGAAAAGATGGGAGTCGCAAGAATGGCTACTACTAATGCTGCTCTCACCACAGCTTCACTCTGTTGGGATACAATACTCCTTTGCTTCTTCTCTCACCATAAGCAAAATGTTAGCACCAATCCCAAGATGAGAAGCTGGTCACAGACTGCTTGGTGATCCACAGTCTTGTCCCAGATGATGCAAATGTGTCTGTAGGCTTGTAACCTTTTCCTGGTAGATGCCTTGAGTAGCAACCCAAACTAATCAGGAATGTTAAACACAGGCACTCACTCTCCAATCAGAAACAGTCCGGAATCAGTGCACCTTGCGCCTTTTCTCACCAGGACCAGAATATAAGCACAGATTCCAAGCTGTCACCTATAAAGCAGTTGTTAGGGTTTCTGGTGATCAGCAGTCTCCAGGAAACAATGCCCCTGTACTCCTTCTCTCATCATGAGAAAAACAGAAGCACTAATCCCAAGATGACTACCGAGAGTCAGAATGTGGGGTGTCCAATAACTGGTGGTCTTGTAATAGATGTTTAAAAGTAAGATGAAAAAAATGTTTTGTCCTAAACACTGCAGTGTGCATTAAGAAGTTAGATATGAAAGTGGATAACTTAAGTTTTAGCTGTCTAAGTGGAGAGCCACTATTTTTAAAAGTGTAGGATAGATTGAAAGTGGGTGGGCACTTTTATATTCTGGTACTGTGGAATGCAGTGGGATGGCCAATAAATTTAAATAGTTGAAGGGGGGTGATTTCACAAAATAATAATTTTGTGTTTACTCACACCAGCCAGTGAAAGGAGAGAGGAAAGAGATACGGTCAAATTAACATAAGGGGCAGGCAACTAGAAAGACAGTGGTTAAGAACACCACAGTAACAGGATAGGAGGATGGGAAAAATTCTGTCTGACTCATAAGAGACACAGCTGTGGTCTCTCTGTTCAAGTTTTAATATGCAGTTAAAAGCAGAATAGAAGTAAAACAAAGTGTAAATAAAACAAATCACAGTATACAAAACAGAAAAAGGCAGTGAAGTAATAACAAATACAAGAAATCAAAAGCAAATTAACCTTTCCCTCACAGCAAACTGTGGCAGAGTCTGGTTTAGCTTTTTCCAGTAACTTCTCCCTTGTCTGACCATGCCTTAAAACCACTGTGGGGAAGGGGCCCTTTTTAGTCTTTTGACTTGCTACTTGGAACCACCCTGAAAGGGTTCAAGGACATTCTGATAGAACACATACATACTGCATCCATCTGCAACTGTCATGATAAAGGTTATTGTCTCGGGTCTCTTATCTTCCATTCTCATATTTGTGTATATAGTTGTATATATATAACCTACTTAAGCCTGGTGTACTAATGCAAACCAAACTGTATGCTGTACATTTTGATATACTTCTATCAGTTGTTGCACTATGTTACGGCATTTACTGCTCATTGAGCCAGGGTAGTTGATGAAAAGGGTCAGTAGATTAGTTCACTCACCAGTATATCAAATAGCAGTATTTAAATCCATCAATCAATAAATAAAGCATCAGTGAAATGGTTGCCCCCCCCCCCAGCATAAACTACTGATGGCCACAGTTAGTTTCAAGCAGCTGCCAGAGAAGTCTACAGGACGAAGACCTGAAAGTCGACTGTATCAAAAAAGTACAATAATTCAGGAAAATACTCTAGATTCTAATGCCTCAGGAAGAAGAGGAAATGGGTAGAGCCAATGAAGAATGTCAGCATCTGAAAGCAACATGTGTATAGAACTGATGTGTCTGAGCCATGTATGGAAGAAATAAGGTACAGAATTAAAGTTGGTTGGTTGAATTCAGAAGTCCAGGAAGTCCTTGCAAGAAAGGAGGAGTGCAGGTACAGAAGTCAGACTTAGAATGAATACTAGTTGGCCTATAAAGAAGCTAAGAGCAGGCACAATGGCAAATTAGCTGTCAGTGAAACTCTACCAGCCTCAGGAAATTGACTTTCTAGGTGCCACAATAAAGCTCTATTAGGTTGCAAGGCACTGACAGAAAGATAACAAAGATAGTTACTAGATGCTACTTAGCAGTCTACCAGCAGTAATCTACTCTTCCACTCGGTAGAGGAAGAGGACATCAAGACCTATGGAAGGAGTACTGGAAGAAGCTTATGAATGAAAAAAATTGCAGAAGGTACACTGCCTCATGCACTGCCTATAATGAAAGCAAAGAAAGACCTCACACTAGCAGTAAGAACCGCCCTAAAGAAATAATGAAGTCGGGTAAAGCAGCAGGCTGAGATGAAGTCAAGACAGATTGTAGCGCCAATGTAAAAGAACAAAGGGGACTTTTCATAACTGTGGGCAGTAAAGAGCTATCAAACTCGTGTCATACTGCAAGAAAGTGCTGGAGAGGGTGATACATTAATATGTGATGGAAGATGAGCACTTCAATTGTAGAATCAGGACAGAGTACATGTAACCCACTGCTTGCAGTGAAACCAAAGTAGTGGAGAACAAGCTGGAGATGAGGAAAGAGCCCAGTCTGGGTGTTTCTAGACTTTGAGAAAACATATTATAAGGTCTCAAGAAAGCTAATTTGGGCTGTCCTGTAATAGCTCAAAATTCTGGAAAGATTGGAAGAATTAGTGCAGGCTACATGCAAGGGTTCTGAAACCAGTAAGAACAATATTTGCATGCACAGGGGCATGTCCTGTGGTTGTGTATCAGAGTTCATCTGAGTCAACTCCTTTTAATACTGATGATTGATTACTTTACCAAAAGCAGACTCTGATGAGGAATTTCAGCAAATAAGGGTCTTGAGTGTTCAATTGAAGATGTATGGGATGAAACTAGATAATTGTAATGGCAGCAAATGGTGGAAATCAGCAGAGACTGAAAAACAAGCTAGAAGAGAAGTTAGTGGAGTAGGTTAACAAATATTTTAGAGGTGTAGCTGATGAGGGGAGGTCTGAATGAAGAGGCTAAAGCTGGAATCATAGGTATTGCAGCAAGCTATCATAAAGTGTCTGGGGTAGTACATGACAGAAGAATGTAAATATGATAAGTAAGGTGTTTGAAACAGTGGTGCTCCCAATGCTTTTGTATGTTACAGAAACCTGGGCCGTGAAGGCAGTGCAGCTGAGAAAGTGTGAGATGATGGAGATGGGGTAGTAGGATGTGTACTGTAGAACAGTTAATGAAATTTGGACATCAGAGCAGAAGCCAAAGTAGCCCTAGGTGTGTTGAAGGTTAAGTAGAACACACTACAATGGTATAGTCATGTGTGCATGAAAGCAACATATGATTTGGTAAAGAAAATTTGGCAAGAGACAGGAGGAAGGCAAGAGGAGATGAGTACACGTGCATTGCATGAGAGAAGACCTGCAGTAATCTAGCATGATTGCTGAAAAAGGTGGGAGATGGGCTTGAATGAGAGAGGTGGCAACAGATGACATGACAGTCCATCCCCAGCTAATAATTGAAAATGGGGGTGATAAGTGGTTGAGTTTTCTTGCCTCTTTCATGCTGTTGTGGCCAAGAACGTCTGTATCTTCTGGAGTTCAGTTGGAAACTTGATTTAAGTAGACTAAACTTATAGTCTATGGTTTATAGGTTCATAGGTAGGTACTAGGCTATTGGCCGTAAGGCCTGTATAAACCTAGCCAAAAAGGTACCCTGGCTTTCGCCACCCAAGAAAATTATTTTCCTGTGCCCCTGTCAAGCAGAGCCACAGAAGTGATCCCCAGGGTGAATTTCCTATTTCCCATCTAATCATCAATATTTTTCTTGAAGAGTGCTAATGAGGAGCTCTGTTTGACATAGATAGGTAGTCTGTTCCAGAGTATGGGAAGTCTGTGGGACAGGAATCTATCTCTCCAGCATGTTCTGGTTATTGTGGTGATAAGGTGTAGGTCCCTAGAGCGTGTAGCTCAGAGGGATTGGGATATCTTTAAGTGGAGCATGTCCAACAGCTCTAGGTCTGACATAGCTTTGTATGTTAGGCAGAGATCTCCTCTGAGTAGGCGATATGCGATGGAGTAAAGCTGGAGTTTTGTGAGACGGTCTGCGTAGGGCATCAGTTTGAGGCCAGTAATTCTCTTTGTGAGGTATTTCTGTGGCCTTTCCACTTGTTGTAGATGTCTTGTGAGGTACATACCAAAAGGGGCGTTGTACTCTATAATGGGTCTCATGAGTGATGAGTAGAGGGGAACAATGACCTCTTTTTCTGGATGAGAAACCTTTTGTGATGAGGTGTGCCACGTAGAAGGATTTCCTGACTACTGTGGCGATGTGATTATCAAAGGAGAGACTAGTGTTCACCTGTGTCCCAAGGTCTCTTATCACACTTTCAGTGTTAAGTAGACCACCACCTATGTGGTAGTCCATGGTTACAGAGTTTTTACCAAAGGGGATGACAATACACTTTTTGGCATTGAGCTTGAGGCCATGGCTTTGACACCAGGCATCTGTCTCAGTGAGGCCCTTTTGTAGGATGTCCACATCGTTAGGAGTTTTGATTATGGCTCCTAGTTTGCAGTCATCTGCAAACTTAGTTAGCCAAAAACCTTCTGTGTTAGCCTGTACTTCAGAGAAGTAGATACTAAATATGAGAGGACCCAGGACTGAATCCTGTAGTACTCCGCTTGTCACTGGTCTGAAGTCAGATTTGGAGTCTGCTACTTTCACAGTGTGGGTTCTGTCAGTAAGCCAGTTGGCAACCCATCTTGTGACATAGGGATTTATACCAAGTTTAGTGAGTTTATCTATAATTCCAGAGTGGGAGATGGTGTCGAAAGCCTTGGTGAGATCTAGATAGGATGTGTGAACCGCCTTACCCTTGTCTGTGGCTTTGGTGACTGCTTCAAAGAAGTCTATCAGATTTAGGAGACATGATGTGCCTTTTACAAACCCGAACTGTGTGGGGTCCAGAGTTTGGAGATTACCAATGTCTTTGTTTATGAGTTCCACGATGATGCAGACCAGGCTCATCAGGCTAATGGGGCTGTAGTTCCCGGGGTCTGCCGTGGCTCCCCCTTTGTAGAGTGGGATAACCGTCGCAGTGCGCCATTCAATGGGCACAAAGCCAGAGGTGAGGCTATGATTGAACATGGTACTTAGGTGGGGTGCCAGTTCATTCTGTAGTTCATGTAGAATGCAGCCTGGGTTGTTGTTAGGTCCCATGGATGCTGTGTTTTTGGCTTTGGAGAGTGAGGTTTTTACCTGTGCACCCGTGATTGCAGGAACTTTGCATTCTTCCGGTAAAATAAACAACCTCTGCAAGGCTCGAACCCAGGACCCTGCAAACCATACACAAAGTGATTTACCACTAAGCCATGACATTGAAAATGTACAGTTTCAGCACAACTGTGCAGGTTAGAAATTCTGAATTTGACATACCTCACTAAATTGTTCCTACTGTGAAGATACTTGGAGGCAGGTGGGTTTCAGCATGTTGTGTTGAAAACCTGCATAAGGTGCTAAGCAGTACCCTGTACCTATGTTTTAGCTGTGCCAGTAACCCTTAGTGATTTAGATTTTCTTATCTTCATCAGTTTTTAGAGGCTGACATAATGTAACTTGACTGAACAGATGCCATCAGCAGGGTGTTTGCAAAGACATGTGATCTTTCCAAAGACTAATTTTAAAAGTACAAGTATAAACATATTTTCTGTTATACCTTATTATGGAGAAAACTGAAATCAGGGCACATACCTAAAGGTATATTTTTCCACCATAATGACAACAGCCATTGAGTTTTGTGATACCACTGTGTTTAGAACCGTTCAAGGCAGGTAACAGGATGCACATAAAATGTAAAGCGCAAGAGTTATGTCTTTCCAGTATCTTGTAAGATTCATTGAGCATGGCTCGTCCAAGGGCAAACCAAACAGTGATTTAGTTAAATGTCCTATGCTAGGTAAGTGTTCATCTTTTATTGTCTTAGCTAGTACAGTATACTCTGCTGCCACCCACATGATTGGACAGACTCGTTTAGCTGTTAGTGATACTGGCTGCAAGAAGAGGTGGTGTAGAAACTGACAAAACACAGAATCCATTGGCTACAGGTTTAGGGTGGGGCTAGGCATGGAGAGGTGAAGAGTACTATGTAATGAGAAAGAATGAAGTGCACAAGGTCTTGCAAGGAGAGCCAGGGTTAATTTGGGGGTAGCACTTGGGGATTTACACTGACTGTACAGACGCCCAGTACGTACTATGTGTGTATTTGGTGGTGTAGTTTGTGTAGGGCAGCTTTTCTCATATAAATTTTATGTTGTAGCTGTAGCTTTGTCAGGCAGGCAGGCATTGATAACATAGTATTCAACTAAGATTTGCTGCATGGATTTTGATTGCTCATTTTGGAGCTTCTGTGAAGAAACCGAAATGTGAGATGACATTTTAGTAGCAGCAAGAATTGTTAACACAATTATCTGTCATCAGTTCTTTTATGCTGTCTTCAGTTTTGTTGACTGTTCTGTTTTGGTGGTTATAATTCCATCAGTCAATTGTATTTCCAAATTGACCTCCACATTTTGTTGTTTCTTCATATTGATAATGCTATGTTGTCATTAAGCTTAATATCCAGAAAAACTTTTGAGGAAGATTTATCTGTCACCTGAGTTTTGAGCCGAAGTACAAGTTATCCAGCACATGAGGGCCACATGATAGTAATAGTGGTGCTTGAGTTGCAGTGCAGGATACAACCTGATGTTTCTTCACTAGTAATGAGGTAGTGATATCTTTATGCTGTAATGTGGAGAATCTGAATTTTGAAAGTAGTTGAACCATTTGGTGGTTACATACTCGTATGTGTATGTCTGTAGTTATACTGACACATTTGTGGCTACATAGTTGCAAGAAGTGTGTGTAGGTAGACATACATTACAGGAGGACAGTTTAGTTTTTCCACTGCTCATAAATTATAAGTAGCCATCTCTGTGTGGAATGTACCTTCATAATTATCTTACAGGAACTCAGATTTTGTTATGAATCAGAAGAACTGCTTTGCTGGTATAAACAAGTACACGGGAATCTTAACTGTTCTGAAAAACAACATTTTGCATTGCTCTGCAAAACCTGCTTATGCCATGCAGTTTATTAAATGTTGGGAAGCTAGTATTTTTCCTTTTGAGCCACATTAGAACAAAACTATTGCTTTGGTTTGACTTTGAGCCAGAATAGTCATTGTTAGGTTATATACTGATGTATGGTAGTTGTAAATGGCTGAAAGTGCACTGACTACATTGCATGAGGGTAATGCTTCCATTCAGTGCAGCTTGATTAGCTTTAACTTAGCTGCTGTCCACACATACTGTCTGACCCAGATATAAAGCTCAGACTTTTTCTGGTTTGCTCACATGTGGAGCTGAATGAAAAGTACACAGTAATTACACCGCTAGCAGTTAACAAAACTGTATAATCCCCTCTTGCAACACCTACATATCCCTTCTAACTTTAATATATAAACTGCATAAACATTTTTATGCACTTTAAGGGTATGTGGAATAGTATAATTTCTTCCTGTTATGCAGAAGCCAGCATTTTTTTCTCCCTGTTGTCTGCTGACCATCAGGCTTTGCTATGGAGCAGCCCTCCTCTACCCCATGGTTGAAAGCTGATTGCATAAGTTGCCATGCATGTAGCTGTTTGGGTTTCTCTTTAGTGGTCCTAACTCCTCCCTGGTGGCTAAGATGGACAACTATGTCACCATTGTGGCATTCTATGCTATTCCCATGGTGTGTTCAAGGTCCACATGCATGTTCTCTAAAAGCTTATATCACCAGCTGGGGATTGTCAAGTCCACACCCCCCAGTCTTGTAGCTATTGAAAACTTGCAAGCCATTTTCTAAAGGAGCAGTTGGCTGAATAGAACTACCATCCCCCACCCCCATGATTGGTGAGCAGCATAAGCTGCTCACACCTATTCTTCCCTGCCTGGCTCTTTCAGCACCTGAACCATTAATTTTTCTCAGGTTTTCTGGGTCATTGTCAGGGCTTTCTGCCCTTATGCCACAGAGCTGTGGCTCAGAAGGTAGAATTTTTACTGACTTTTTGCAATGGTCATTACAGTTTGATATCTCAGGTTTTGGGGTCTATGCATTTGGCACATAGTAGTTCCAATTTCACACCGGTAACATTAATTTTTGCAAGTCGCGTATAAGGTGCTTTTACTCATGCCAGAACTTCTTGGGCCTAATGCATTGAATGGTGACCCTTGATACTTCAGGCCATGGTGCGGTCCTTTTATTTTGTTTTATTAAGGGTAATTGCAGGGCATTTACTAGGACAAGAGGCAGAGGGGTTCACTATTATTGGCAGTAGTGTTGAGGTGCTAAGAGATTGAGCCAGGTGAGCTGCAGTGAATATAGTTGGTAATGTAGCAATTATGTACAATGAAAGACCTTGAGTAACTGCTGGTGTATAATACCAAGTGACATTGTTAGATAAGTGCTAGTGTTTCTTACAGTTGTTGCTTCCTATACTGTACTTTTGTTGGGGCTAGATTGTTTAGTTATTTCTGATTGTGATCTTTGTCTGTGTGCCCATTTACCCCCCCCCCCAAAAAAAAACGTCTTGTTCTACATTAATGCCAGTTGCACTGTCTGGAGAATTGTTCAAGGTAGATGCACATGGTGAGTGTATCTAGCAATGCATATGGATTGTAATGGAATAATATTTGACTTAACTCCTGCAGTGGCAGTTCAGAAGAGTGGGTGTGTGTTGCTATTGTCAAACATTGCATCCAAACAGAGTGTGGCAAGACATTTTGTGGCAACCTAGTAAGGAAGAGAAGGAATTCCAGATTATGGGTTATTTTCTGCTGGAATTGTACATTATGTGGGACTGCAGTAACTTGTGAAAAGCTTCTGTGACAAAGTTGCGTATGTTTTCATTTACTTCTGAATTAAACAAATTGAAACATCCATCTAAAACAAAACATTGAAATCTAAAGTTAGTCTGGTATGTCACTTAACATAAATGATATATTGTAAGATGCGGGATTATTACTATTTGACAGATTGTTACAAGATGGAGATAAGAAGTTGGCTTTATTTGCAGATGATATTATTTTGTATCTGATAAAATCAGAAAACGATATTTTCAGTGTTGTGGAACATTCTGAGATGTTTTGAAATCTTTCTGGGATACAAAATTAAAGAAGATAAAACAAAGACAGTAGTTGTAAAAATATGTGCCCACAACAAATTGGTTCTGCAATGCCCATATTTATGAGGACATGATAAAATGCAGTACTTATGAAGTACTTAGGAGTATGAGTTGAAAAGGATTCTGTTATGACTGCTAAGGATATGTGGGAATAGACTAAAAAGAAATCACAAAAACTGTGAAACTGGAAGCTCTGTTTTATGGATATGAATGGCAAGATACAAGCATTGAAAATACTTTTAGTCCTTTTAGTTTTATACTCCAATCAGGCTTATTTTTTCAACCAGAGGAGAATCTGTGGATAGCAATTAATAAAGAGATGAAAGATTGTGTCTGCAAGAGGAAGAGTGGAAGAGTCAAGTGGGATAAGTTTATCCTTCCAATAGAACAAGGTGGACGTTCTGCCAATAGAAATTACTGCAAGGAGGGGTACAGAGAATAGGCAAGAGGGGGGTTGGAATTTACTGGAGAAAATTGACAAGGGAACCAAGGTACTGGAGCAAATAATTAGAGAGGGAAATGTAATAGAATGGGAAGAAGCCTAGGATACATTTGGACTGCAGTCTAGAGACTACATTCCCTATCAAGAATTGATATCGGAGTATAGGTAAAGAGAAAGGAATAGGGGAGATCCTAAGTGAAAGACCAGCACTGGTAGAGTTTTAAGTTGAACCTAGAACAGAAGCTGCTGTCAAAAAAAAAAGATAATTAGTAGGGAATATGAAATATCACATGATAACTATAGGAATCAATCAGAGGAGGGTAGGAAGGATTGGAAAGAGAGACTGGATAAGCAATTCATAAAGCAACAATGGGAAGATATATGTAGTAGCTACCGAATATGCAACAAAGTCCGGAAGGTTTAGGATTTTTGCTTAGAAATGTTTGCATATATATTTTTTATACCCCAAGCAGACTCCAAGTTTTCCTTAGATAGGTTGCAAATGTTTGATGTGTGATGGTGAAGAAAGAGGTAATTGGGAACATATTTTTGGGAGTGTAATGAGTTGTCAGACTAAAAATTCCCTGCAGACTTCTCTGTCAGAAATACTGGGTGAACAAATGTGTGTAACTATGGAAATTTATTTTTTGAGCTGCATAGTAAGCCTTGGTGAATTTAATTCTGCTGGCTGCCAAAAAAGCAATTACTAGAAAATGAAAATCTGAGTCTATATCAACAGTATTAAAAAATAGTGATTAAAGCAGCAGAGGTAAAAGAACTGAAAGTGGAACTTTTAGAAAAGGGTAGGAGCAAATTACATAGAAAAAATGGGAATCGGGGGAGAAATATATGTAGAATATTGTTTTGGAGGAGGAATGAGGTTTAAGGGAAGCAGGAATTGAATGAGCTATGTAATATTTGGTTTATGAAACCTGCATAGAAAGTAATATATGATTTATAATGTTTGCAGCTGAAAATGTCAGTCTTATTTTTCATTTATATAAATGTATGATTGCCTGTGTCATAAGTGATATTTAATAAAGATGTTTTTTGTAAAAAAATACTCTTGAAAGTGTTGCATTGTGCTGCCACCCCATCCTGTGTGCGGAAGGAACAGTGTAGTTATTTGACTCCTTTAGTGAGGATAACTGCTTTAACCAGGTCTTACAGGTGGCCTTGCTGTTTTGGGGCCTCACCCACCAGACTGTGATTACTTAGCATTCTGCATTTTTACAAAGTGTTATATGAAAGCACTAATCAGTTGTAAATAAAAATATGAGATAATGAAATTGAAATACAGATGTCCAGTTTTACAACAGAGTGCTAATAGCCCTGCAGCAGACTTGGTACATTTGAAACAGTGCTGCATAGTTGACATCAGAGTACAACATGCTGGTACTGGCCTACAATGTGCAGTCTCGTGTTAAGATTGCTTCTGTCTTGTGTTGGTGCTGCTTAGGAGGATGTACTTTATTGGTTTTAATACAACTACATTTGTCAGCATTCTGCATGTCAGAAAATTATGTGTTGATGTTTTATAATGCAACTACTTCTATTCTGGGCAGTAACATAAGCAAAAATTACACAGTACTGTCCTCAGAGTAGCAAGATAAGATTCTGAGAACTCACTAGTGTCATCTTTTTGTAAACTGTAGTAGCACATCCTGGAGGGACTTTTACTTGCATAACAAATTAATTGCATAATGGCTTGAACTAGGATTGAATGAGACTTGCATCTTTTAGTACCTTGTAGAGTAATGCATTAAATATAGTTTACAGACCTTTTGCAAAATTCAGGCTCCTTCAGTAGTGTTGATCAGTTTTGTAGACATTGATTTGAAAGATAGGGTACATCTGAAATACTTATCCAAGACTACCAGATCTTCCTGATAACATTATTTTTTTTTGATCAGTTCAACAGCTTCTAGAAGATGGTGCTGATCCTTGTGGTGCTGATGACAAAGGCAGGACTGCCCTGCACTTTGCCTCCTGCAATGGTAACGACAGAATTGGTGAGTATGCAGTAGCACAAATTGCAGTGCTGCTATTCCTCAAAGTGCAACTTGCCCTGATTAACAGAAATAAACTGAGCAGGGTAACCATAGCAACAGAGTACATTGAAGACAATATTGTTGTGTAGGCCTTGTCCGGAGTCCAGACTCCAGTGTAGACTGAAGTGTATCAAAGGATGGTTCAGTAGAAATAAGGGTGACTGGATTTGAGCTGGCAGTCCGATTTCTGCACTTCAATAGTGTCGTTGCATGTTTTGACGTTTGTGCTTCCACTGTTATCTTTAGAGTTTGATTTTCATGATGCATAAATATCCCCTCCCTCCAGAAGCAAACACAGCTCATATTCGTATGACATGTTTAACCAAATAAAGCATGCTTTTTATAGTGCCACAGCCATGTAAGTGGTACTTGGATTCGGCAGTGAGGAACCCTGGTGTCTGTTGCGGCACATAGAAAAAAAAACAGTATGATGTTATGTGAAATGAACTAATAATGCAAGTGTAGTTGACATACATATAACGTACTAGCTGATAAATTTAGTTCTAACTCTACCCCTCTCTCTCCTTCATCTGTGCCTTAAGATATACCAGAAACTGACTTGCCTCCAGCTATCACACAAGACCAAGCCCTAAAAGTGCTATCAAAAGCTCAAAATACTACATTGATGGGTCCTGACAATATCCTTGGATGCATCTTAAATAGCATGAAGCATGGTTTAGCCACATCCCTAACAACACTATTCAATCTCAGCCACCATACAGGTTTTGCACCAAGTGAATGCAGAACAGCTACAGTCATTCCCCTGCATAAGGATGAGCCTTTCACAGACCCAGGCAATTATAGACACACAAGTCTGACAAGCCTCTTATGCAAAACCATGGAAGGACCTTTCATGGAACTAATCAGTCAGGGTGTAGGGAACCTCCAAACCCTGGATCCATCGTAGTTTGGATTTGTCAAGGGCAGGTCATGTTTACTCAGACTAGTGGATTTTTTTTAAAAGGTCACCAAAGCAATGGATGAAAGCAAAATCGTACACACCTTATACCTTGACCTGACCAAAGCTTTTGACACAGTTCCCTACTCAGGCATAGTAAAGCTAAGTAAACTGAGAATAAACCCCGTCTCACTCTCTGGATTGCCAACTTGGATCACAGTTATGAAGCAGGAAATCAAAATAGGAGGCATTACTGCCACAGAGAGTTCACTTGCCAGCAGTGGAGATAGGGTGCAGGAAATCAAGACAGAAAAAGTTGCCTCCACAAGGAGATTGGTTACCAGTGGAGTCCCCTAGAGTTCTGGGCTGGGGCCTTTCCTGTTTTCAGAAGTAAAAGCCTATACCAAAAGGATCTGGCTGACCAAGTTTGAAGATGACTGCAGGCTAGGAACAGTCATTGAATCCCCAAATGACTTTGGTATCCTGCAGGAACATTTGTCCTAAATAAATAACTGGTGCCAGTGTCATAGATTGAAACTAAATGCCAGAAAATGCATTATTGTATCCTTTGGGATGTCATCTACCCCAGAGAACTACCATATTAACAATGCGCTCCTAAGAGATGACCCACTCATTCGGGATTTGGGAAATTTCATGGACAGCGACCTTTTGACCAACATGTGGCCATTGTTGAAGAAAGTCCTTCTGTACTGCACAGCTTGAGCTTATAAACAAAGGGATTGTGTCTACATAGGGATGTGACTATCTCCTTTACTGCCCTCATTAGGCCACTCATTGCATGTAATGCCCCCTTTGGCATATATCTGTCCAGACACATACAACAACTGGAACACCCAAAGGAATACCTTAATAGAAGGATACAGGGTCTAAATAACATGTCCTACATGGACCGACTCAAAGCCCTGTCACTATACTGCTAATAGGTGACCGGTGTCTGGTATACAAGGCATTCTCTTACCCATTACTGATAGATTTGCTTCACATCAGCAAGTCAGATGACATCAGAAATACTCTGTCTAGGGATCTAAATCTCATATGCAATATCAACAGAATGGTTTGGAGGGACAGATGTATCTTGCAGAGGACACTGCTGCTGTGCAGCAGACTTTCCATCCAAATTCCAGGAAGTGCCAATATTGGAAGGTTTCTTTTAAACTTTTTCAAATGAATTTGCATCTGTTGGGCTCATTGCAACAGTTATGATTGTTGAGATGCCTCATTGTATAGCTTAAAGGCCATTTAAGCCACTGAGAAGTGTTGTACCTTCTGAGTTCAGTGTTTAGGGTCTGGAAAAGTATCCTGCGCTACAGTTAGTTTTAGAATGTGCACTTTTTTAAGCAGTTTGCAATGTTTTGCTAATTTCTAAGTAGAAAAGTAAGACTTTAGGTGCACAGTACATGCCTTTTTGTGTGCATATTTTAGCATCTACTGCAAAGTAATAGTTTGTTATGGAATAAAATTCACTTTGTAGTGTTGTGTGAGAAATTAATGAATGTGCTTTTGTTTCATTTAACTAGCTAAATTTTATACATTCAGTGGAAATCTGAAGTTTGACAGATGCAGTTTGACAGCTAAAATACGTTTAGTAACATGAACACCATAATTCATAGGAAAATATTTACATTTTCATTAAAATTAAAATATATACCATGTATATTTTTTGGACATGTATGGAGGGATGTTCTTCATGTTTCACTGTTGCAGTCATCACCTGTGGGTTATCCCTGTTGTGGTAGCCCTCAGCCGGCCCGAATACCAGAGTCAATGTTTTTCTGCGTCGGCTGCTGTCTGACGTCAGGTCATCAGTGCTATAAAGGAAGGCAGCCGACATCATTACATCAGTCTTTCTTGCCGTGGAGCCTGTAGCAGAAGCAGTTTGCAAGTGTGCTGGTTGGTCGCTACCAGAGTTTGAATTACAGCTGAAAACGTCTAACGCTAAGTACCCTGTTGGGTATCATTTTTTCTTGCACTAACTGATGTCCGAAAAAGTTAACAATTGTCTCACCTGTGGAAAGCAAATACCACACCGGGACTTCCATTCATACTGCGTCACTTGTTTAGGCCCAGATCACGATGTCCCCCATTGCCGGTTGTGTGCTCTCTTTAACTTGAGAACCATTCATCATAGAGCTCTTATTGTAGCCAGGCATCCGTCAGCCAACAATCCATAGACATTCCGAAAAAACGCAAGGATAAAGATAGAGACAGACCACACAAGGCTAAGCCTTTCAATGACTCTACCACTAAGCATGTCATCAGTTATCCGGAATTCTGTGAGGCGCCTTCGCAGCCCCTGATGCCTGGTTCGATACCTTCGCAGACCTGTGCTGAGACCCTTTTGAGTCTGGTATGCCGCAGAAATTTTCTTTGTCTTCAGAGCCTTTGGTTGTCTCTGCCTTGGTTGGGTCCAGAGCCCTGCTCCACCACCCCAAGCTCAAATGCTTAAAATGGTAGACGATCTTATCACCCTTATCAGGGGTAGTCAGGCCACTCCTTCAAAAAGGAGAAGAGACCTTTCTCCTGAAATACTAATAGAACAGGATTCTGAGGAGTCTGATTATTCAGATTTTGAAGAGGAACAACCTCTGACTGACTGTTTGAGAATTCAGATGCAGAGGAATCCATCCCTTCTGCCTCACCACTAGAAGATATTTCCTTTGGAGATGACCTTTCACACCCGCAGGGAACATTTCCACTGGGAATCCCAGGACTTCCCTCAGTCTAAGAAAAGACTAAGAGAGTTTCTAGACCTGCCCCAGCACAGACCCTTGGCCATCCCTCCAATCTTAGAGGTGGTTGATGACGTCTACCATGAATCAAGCTTAACTACTGACACCCTCCCACCTGCTCCCAGAAAACCTGATAGGTTTTACAGAGTACCAGATTCTCACAAATACCTGTACAGAAATCCTGCTGCAGACCCGTAGGTCATTACACAGGGACCAAAAGGAGCTAAGGCTAGTTCTGCAAAGAATCCTATTCCTTCTGACAAGGACTCCAGAGCTCTGGACAGATGGGGTAAAAAAGTATACACCTCTGCTACCTTAGCTGTCAGAGCACTCAACTGTCAGTTCCACATGTTTAAATATCAACAACACACTCTGGAACTATTAAAACAAAAGATTTCAACCTTTCCTGACTGTGCCATTTCGAAAGAGTTAGATTTACTGCACTCTACTTGTCAAGTGACTAAACACTCATTGCACTGTGGAATGACACCCTAGAAGCCTCAAGCAGGGCAGCTGTGTCAGGATCTGTCATTAGGAGACATGCGTGGTTGAAGGAACAACCTCTCCCTAATCATGTCAAATCTAAATTACTTGATGCACTCTTGGATAAGGACCGCTTGTTTGGAGTAAAAGCAGAAGAGGTGCTTAAAAAGATGAAAGACTAAGCAAAATCTGTGCAAACAATAAAAGACTTCCTTCAGGTACAACCTCCTAGGTTCAGCAAGAATTTTCCCTCAAAACGCTGGTCCTTTCATACACCTAGCAGACAGGGGCAAGGTATGCCCTGCAGGGACAGACCACCCAGACCCCTATCCCAGGGACAGCAGAGAACCAAACAGTGGACCACTTCCACTCCAAAGACAGTGAGTTCGAAGCCATCCCTCTATGGCGAAAACTCTCAATGACTCCTCCTACCCCCTCTGCCCTCACCAAAACCTAGAAGGAAGGGTCTCCCTCCGCAAAGAAAATTGGCTTTCTATAACCAAGGATCAATGGGTCTTAAAGATCATTTTTCAGGGATACAAATTCTCCTTCAATGAGCTCCCAATTCCAAGAGGGTATCCAAACTTGCCTCCAAATCAGTGGGCAGAGGCATTGAAACAAGTTCAAACTCTCATATCCCAAAGGGCAGTAGAACCTGTCCCCTCAGAACAACAGGAAAAGGCTTTTATTCCAGACTATTCCTTATTCCCAGAAAAGAGGGCACTTGGCACCCTATTCTGGATCATTCTGAACACCTTCCTAGTGGTTCCCAAATTCAAAATGCTAACTTTGCAGCAGCTGCTGCCTATGCTGACAAACAAATGCCTGGTTAGTTACCCTGGCTCTAAAAAATGCCTTCCTCCACATCCCCATAAGGGAATCCTGCAGGAAATTCCTTTGCTTCAGAGCAGGCTCACAACACTTTCAGTTCTCTGCGCTACCTTTTGACTTATCTACTGCTCCCAGGGTATTCACCAAATGCTTAGCCCCGACCATAGCCTTTTGCAGACAGAAAAATATGCAAATTTACCCTTATCTGGATGACTGCCTCATCCAGGCAGATTGCAAAGAAAAGCTCCTCAAGGACCTTCTCCTTGTCAAAACCCTCCTAACCTTCTTAGGGTACATCATCAATGAGAAGAAATCAAGGCAAACACTCTCCAGGAACATCATTTTCTTGGCAACACTGCTGGACACAGCATCACAAATGGACTTCCTATCTCCAGAAAAGCAGAGCTTCCTGCCTCTCTGTTTTACACAGCTGGCTTCCAGAAGTCACCTCACTGTGAGGAAGTTCCTGCAAGCCTTGGGGTACATGGCATCTTGCATCCTTCTAATTCCTCTGGCCAGGCTTCACATGAGAAAACTTCAGTGGTACCTAAAGAACCTTTGCTGTCAGAATTCTCAACCCTTAGAGACCTCTCTCCCTCTGATCCCCTGTATAAGGGCCGAGTTTCTCTGGTGGGCAGGGGCCTGTGCCCAGAACAAGGGTCTTTCCTTCATCCACCTCCCACCCGGGCAGACCATTACCACCGACCCCTGAGATATAGCTTGGGGCGCTCACCTAGAAAGCAGGTGCACCCAAGGTCTTTGGGATGCCCAGCACCTTCCCTTTCACATCAACTGGAAGGAAATGATGGCAGTACAAAGGGCTCTGACATCCTTCAAACCCCATCTCAAGCCAGGGGTTCTCCTTATCAAAAGAGACACCACAGTGAATGTGGTACATCAGTAAACAGGGAGGGACCCAATCTTAACCTCTGTGCAGGCTAGCCATGAACCTCTGGCTGCCAACCTCTTCCATGGGACTACACCGGATAGCCCAGTACCTACCAGGAATCAACAACACCCTGGCAGACCACTTAAGCAGAAACTTACTGGACCCCCACAAATGGCAGTTCCACAGAAAAATATTTTTTTAAATCACACAGACTTGGGGGACTTTGGTGGTGGATCACTTTGCTTCGCACCTCAATCATCAGCTGCAAAAATTCTGTACCAGGGAGTATTACCACTTAGCATGGAAGGTGGATGCCTTGACCTTCCCCTGGAACACCCTGTTTGTGCACACATTCCCTCCTCCGCCTCTCATTCCCAAGGTACTGATCAAAATAAGGGAGGAGAGACCAAAGGCCATCCTTATTGCTCCAGATTAACCCAGACAACATTGGTACCCCTTACTACACAGCCTGACCTTACAGCCTCCCAGGCAGTTTCCCCTGATCTCAGACCTCTTAACTTAGGTGGGGGGGGGATACTGCACCCAGACTTGCAGACTCTCAAACTGTCAGCATGGCTAATACTCTAAAGGCAAGCAAGGGGCCCCTGTTAAGCAAACAGGTCCTTGACATTATCACAGAGGCCAGAAGGCCCAGCATCAGAAAATCCTACGCAGGAAAATCGAAAAGATTCTGCTCCTGGAGCCAGTCCAGAGTTGGCAATACCTCACAACCTTTCATCCCTCTTATCCTGGACTACCTAGCTGCGCTACTTAATAGTGGCCTCTCCTTCTCCGCTATTAAAATCGATGCCTCAGCCATTTCAGCTCATTTTGATACAGAACAACCCCTGTTCTCCCATCCTTTGATTAAACAATTCCTCAGAGGGGCTTCTAATATCAGACCTCCCAGAAGGCCACCCACTTCAGCCTGGGATCTGAATTATGTTTTGGAAAAACTAAGTTTACCACCCTTTGAACATGCTACTTCAGCAGAACTAAGATACCTCTCCTGGAAGACTGCTGTTCTCCTATCTATCACCTCAGCCAGAAGGGTTTCAGAACTTCAGGCACTGATGGCCATTGAGCCCTTCATCATCTTCCATGCAAACAGGGTCTCCCTGAGGGACTAATCCCTCCTTTATGCCCAAGGTGTTATCTAATGCAACTGCCAACCAGGTCATACATCTACCCATCTTCTTTCCTAACCCTCAAAATAAGGGGGAAAAAATTATGCACTCACTAGATGTACACAGACAGCTCAGATACTATCTGAACCGTACTAAACCCTTCAGAAAAACAGACCCAACTACTTGTCAGCTTTGCCCCAGTGGCAGAAGGGAAGCCTTTTCCAAACAAACCATTTCCAAATAGATATCACACTGTGTCCATTTCTGATACAGACTGCTTGGGTGGGAATCCCCTTCCCCCAAGTCTATTCGAATCCATTCCACTAGGGCAACCACCACTTCCACAGCATTCCTCAGAGGAGTTCCCACCAGGGAAATCCTGGAAGCTGCCACCTGGACTTCTGTCCATACATTTACCAAGCATTACCACCTACCTCTGTTTTCTAAGGCTAGGGCAGGGTTTGCCTCTGCAGTTCTGCAGGGCATGCTGACCCATTCCTAGGTCTCTTACTAATCCTATCACCCTTCTCCTCAGCTTTGGGAATCCTCCCACAGGTGATAACTGCAACAATAAAGCATGAAGAACAATAGTACAGTTGTGTGCACTTACCACAAATGTAGGTGTTTGAGTGTATTCACTGTTGCAGTCCTGGTGTCCCACCCTCCTTCCCCCTTATCTTTATTCTTTAGGAGACGCAAGTTTCTAATGGTGGCTTTTAGCCACCAGGGCCACCTTTACCATATTTACTTGGGCGTCTGACTGGTTAGGGCAAGAAAAACTAATATAATGGTGTCTGCTGCCTTCTTTTTATAGCACTGATGACCTGATGTCAGGTAGCAAGTGACAGCAGCCAACGCCGAAAAACATTGACTCTGGTATTCGAGCCGGCCGAGGGCTTCCACAGCAGGGATAACCAGTTGGCACAACAGATTATAAGTCATGAGTACTAATGCTTCTTTTCGGCTGGCAACACTGATTTTGATTGTTTTTTTTGGGGTTGGAGACACAAAACTCCTCCTTTTTCCTTGCTTTGGGGTTTTGTTTTCTATACCTTCTAGTCCTCATAAGTCAGAGGTGAGCCCGGACTCCTCCAACACTAAATGTTTAGAGAGTAAGGATGCAAAAGAGCCATTAGTTAGTTTTCCAAGTGGCTGGACAGTTCCCGTTGGATATTGTGTACCAGTTGCGTAATGAAGTCCAGATTTCACTACAGTAACTTTTTTCAGGAGAAATATGACTTGTGCTATAAGGGAAATATGCTAATTTTTGGGCTACATTATCTCATTTTGCCACAAAGTCCTTTGTAGTAGAATGGAGAGCCAAAGTCATGTTTGTTTCATAAAGAATACTACACAGTGGGTTAAAACCTTGTATCCGGTCTTACCCCAAATTGTAGCCGCAGTGCTTCTTGCATGGAGCATATATGTAGATAGATGATCCCCCTCCCACAAGGATTATATGTGATTCAGAAGCATTGCAACAGTTGCAAACAGGCTGGTCCCATCTACATAAGTTACTGTCTCAGAACCATGCATCTACAGTTGTCGGAGTGTGTCTGACCACACTTATCCCCCTTTCCTTGTTGATATGTTGCTGAGAATGCAGAGTTGAGCAGAAATTAAAAATCTACATGATAGGAAAGACCTTACTGCCAGCAGAGTTCCCTGTGGAGCAGGCAGACATGTTACCCAGCCAGACACCCCCACTCAAGTGATGGTGCTAAGCTCCTGCTAACAGAAGGTTTCCTGGAGCTAGAGCTCCTCCTTAACATATCATAGTAATGACCCTAGCTCTCCTGTCATACCTAATGAATGAAGAAGTTTTATTATGAATAGGTATTGAGGTATGACAGTAGAGCATAGTGTGCAGGGGCAACCTAGTAAGTAAGGCATTATGTACGTTTACAAAGTAGCTGCTCCTTGCATGCTCCATAGTTATTCTTTTTATGCCAGTATTAGAGCACATAGAACACAGTAGTCGACAACTACAACAGTGCATGGTTATTGAAGCACATAGTACATTGCCAAATCTCCCATGCACTGCTGTCAGTTGGTGACAAGCATGTCTTAATACAGTTTACTAAGTGGTGACTTGGGATGTGACTGTCATCTGTTTGTGAGATTTTTTTTTCTTTTTTTAATTGTGTTAATTTAGTCTGCTTCATATTTTTGCCTTTCTTTTGTGACCTGTGTTGTTACTGCTGTCCACGTCTATTTACTGTGGTAATGGCGTGGTATAGTAAACATACTGTACAGAATACATTTTGCAGCTGTAGACTGTGTTTATGAGGGGAACGTGAGGTGAATTTGAGGATAGCTCTTCTGATGTTTCACCAACTGACAGCAATGCAGGGGGGATTTTGCCAAAAGCTTCTTTCAGCGAACTGTAACCTGTTGCCTTTTCCCCACTGTTGTGTGACGTCTGAGTTGATATATGTAAGGTAAAAGCTTTTGTTGTTTGCTGAAAGTGGCATTCAGCAAACATTTTTTGCTCCATTGTCATGGGAAATGCCATGTGGTAAATCATGAATCCTTTGAATACCCCAGTCCAATCCCATGCAAAATTCTTGGTGGAGGAAGGGTTTTGGAGTGTTTTTCTATGCTCTTAACTTCATCATATCATCTAACAGATTCAGTGCTGAAATACAGCTTGCATTGCTGCCCCAGAGGTGTATGTACTTCACACAACATAATTTATTTGCGCCACTGTATATGCTGCTTGTCAGGCTAGTATGTCTATCCTTAACACTCTTGACGGCTTCTGTTTTCCTAGTCTGCACTGGGTAGAGATTGCCTAGCTGACCAGTCTCTTTCTCTATGGGGTGGATAACTTGCTGCTGAGCACAGACATTCTTCCCTTCGTCACTGGCTGACACTACCACCAAACATACTTGTTAGCTTAAAGTAGGTCACTGGAATCCCTGGACTGCAGTCCAAGCTCTGTCTTATGTCTACCAAAGAGATGACTTACTTACTTACTGTACTAAGCTAAAGTTACCAAGTTTAAGTCGCTGATGAGCTCAAGGGATTTAACAGTAGTGAATGCAGTACTTGTCTGCCTTATCACCCTTCCGCACAACTGCTCTCTTTGGCCTGCCCTCTCTGACACACTCACACAAGTGCATCTTAATACAGTTTACTAAATAGTGCCCTGGGATATGACTCACCTGTTTGTGACTGATTTTTTTTTTTTTTTTTTTAATTGCATTAATCTGCTTCCATAATTTTTTTAAATAGAATGCATTAATTAACTGAAAGGCCAATTAGCGACTTGCCTTCTAGCCTGAGAAAAGTAGTGTAATCTTTCTGCTTGCTCAGCAATGCCTTACCCCTTAGCATACCTTTTCGACTCTTTTTGTGACTTGTATCCCTTTGCTAGGAATCTGTTATATTGCACAGTCTGAGCAAGAATGCTGAATCTGAAGGTCTGCAGCAAGAAATTCAGTTTAACATTTCATCTTTCTAAACTGGCATACCTGTTCTACACTAGTTTAACTAGCTGTTCGTGGTTTACCAGCCTTGGACACCCAAGTGTTTTAAATACAGGCCGGTCTTGTAGAGCTTGCTGGCAGCAACATTAGTTTACTTTTGTGTAACACAGAAAGGCTTATTTAGTTTTATGATGTAAGGATATAACCTGCATATGTTTTAGTTTGAGAAAAGAAAACACTGCTTGTCAAGTGAGTGTACTACACTATGAAGTGTCCTGTTCTGAACAGCAATATCAGCAGTAGAACTATACAGGACAGCACAGTATTGTCAAATTTAAATCCAGAGAGTGATCAACAGAGGAAATATTGACCAAATGTCGTTAACATACCATCAGAACTCTTCATGATGACTGTTTATTATAGCATGCATGAAGGGTACTTCTTGGTGTGCATTAAATGTCAAGTGAACCCCTCTGAACATAACTCATAAATCCAAAATTAAGTAACCAAGGAAAGAGATTCTGCCACGTGAAAACATTTTTTCGGAAGTTATTGTATGACCAGCATTTGCATCCCCCAAAGTACACATTCATGAAACTGACAGATTTGTAGTGTACTTTGTACTCACAAGTTCTGTGCAGGTAGAGTCACCAGGTGCTCAGTCTTCTTATAAAATCCAACAGCCAACAATACAAGACAGCACTCCTTCTTCCTGGAAATAATTTATTGATGTTCACAATTCACATACCGGTTTCGGCTGCATAAGCCTTCATCAGTGTAAATAACCACCATTGTTACATCAGACCATTAAATACTTTCTACTTGCACCCCATTGATCAATCACAGTCATTTAATCCTGGTGGAAACAAGCCCCCTAACCTGATAATCCACCTTTGTTCTTTTTGATATAGTAGTTTATGCCATCCACCTTTGTTGTTATTTCTTTTATACCCAATTTTATCAATAACTGTAAAATAAAATTTACCAGTACTATGTTGCAGAGTGTGTTTATATAAAGCGCTAGTAGTTTTTTTGTATCTAATATCACTCATATGTTCTGTTATACTAAACCTCAGAGGTCGAGAAGTCTGACCTGTATAAAATGCCGAACAGTTACATGTAGCTCGGTATATCACCCAGTCTGTGTTGCAATTGCCAAACATTCGAATGTCAAAAACTTTTGAAGTATTAGTGGATGAGAAATGCTCAGTTTTACTGACATATTTGCAGTTGTTACAGTGTCCACAAGGCCGGCATCCTCTAATCAGATGCCCTCCAAGGGACAATTGACCCATAGTTGGACCTACTTCAGTGTTCTTTTTGTAATGATTGAACCAGCCCCCTAAACTCTTTCCACACGTAAATGTAAATAAACACTCAGCTGTTCAAGTACATAGGATTTCATCTAGAAGATTTAATATATGCCAATATTTCCCCATGAGCTCCATAAAAGATTTTGTATTATTTCCAAAATAGCATAAACATATTCTCACTCTAAAGAACAGATCTTTTTGACCCTACGGAACTGTGCCTTCAGTATATTCTTAACCATATGTCGAGGATGACGACCATTGGCCTGAGTATTTACCTCCTGGCATTTCATGAACACTTGATTATTGAGTGTCCCATCTAATTCCACCCGTACCTCTACATCTAATAAGGTAATTCTTCCCGAGTCATGATACTCAGCAAATGGTATACCCCATGTTCAAGAGGCTGAAGATCTGGTTTGGAGATTTGTGGAAAGGGGTTATAACAGTAACGATGTCCATAAAACATTATGCTCCATCTAAGACATAAATCAGCTTTTAAAATACAAGTCTAAAAAGGTGGCAGAAGGACCTCTTAGGCTAATTATGAATTCTGGAAATAATGCAAAATCTTTTATGGATCTTGTGAGGAATGCTCTCCTTTGTCACTGGATCAGTGAGTCTGCAGGGCAAGTTCTGTGGGGACCCACAATTATTTGGAAGTTCACATTCTTGACTGTTCCATGTGTCTTGTTGACCACGGGTATATTTTAATGGCCCTTAGATGGTGGATTCCCTGTAAGCCTGGCATATCACTTACTAACGGTTGGAGTGTTGGGGGGTACAGATTTTTATGGTTCTTCATTTGCAGATTACTGGTGGCAAAGGGATGCGGTGGTGAGTATAGATGACAGTTATGCTTACATGGTTAAATTTTGGCATTATAGAGTGTCACTTTGGTTACACATCCATCACAGAGTATAGGACCTTTTGGGAAAATGATGCCAAATACTGGTTGGTTGAGAAGATAAACACCAGTGTCGTACCCATTAAGGAGCATCCTGTTTGTAGAGCAGTTGCTGTGGTAAGAAGGTAGTTGTAGTTTTTGAACTTTTGCCATAAAAGGGTTATTAGGTAAGTCAGAGTTTTTGATTTTGGGAGATGGGTTGTATTCCTCTGTTTGCATTGCCCAAAAGCATAGCTTACATTTTTATATACTTTGGAACTTAACATTTTGCTGTCTTTTTTTTTTTAATTGGTCATTAACTATTAAAAAAGTATGAATTTAATTTGCCATGGTACAATTCATTAAAATTCTGCAGTTTCTAAAGTAATGCCACCATCTTTATGTAAATAACTGCAGCCATCAAATCTTACGTCTTGCCACAAAAACAATCTTTCCTACCTATTATGGTAAATGTATACAAGCTCCATATGATACATAACATTCTGGCCTCAGGGCATTCTGCATTAATGTTTTCAAATGAGAAATAGTATTCAACTACAAAGCAAATGAGAAGGATGTATTTTATTCTATTTAAATAATTCCCCCCTCCGTCTTCTTTTCAAAAGTTCATAGGTTCATACTAGGCCATCTGCCCTGGGGCAATTATAAGCCTAGCCCGATTCTGTATGGCTTACGCCACCCCTTGATTTGAGTATACTGTGCCATTTTTAAGGTTTAGTTTACTGTGCCTCTGTCTAATAGTGACACGGGAGTAATCCCTGGGACAAACCTACGATCCCCCATCCACTTATCGAGATTCTTCTTGAAGAGATTCAGTGAGGTGCTCTGCCTCACATGAACTGGAATTCTATTCCAGAGCGAAGGGAGCATCTGGGTTATGAACCTGTCCCTCCAGCAAGTTCTATTTATTTCTGTGCTGAGGTTCAAGTCCCTCGAGCGTGTGGCTCTAAGGGATTTAGATTTACTGAGGTGGAGCATGTCCATTAATTCTGGATTTGACATAGCTTTGTATGTCAGGCATAGATCGCCTCGAAGTAGGCGGTATGCAACTGAGTAGAGCTGGAGTTTTTTTAACCGAGCAGCATATGGCATCTGTTTGAGACCCTTGATCCTCTTGGTGAGATACTTTTGGGGTCTTTCTAATTGCTGCAGGTGTCGGGTAAGGTACATCCCAAAAGGGGCATTGTATTCTATGATGAGCCTGATGAGGGATGAATAAAGAAGCACGATTACCTCTCTTGATCTAGATGTGAAACCCTTCGTGATGAGGTGGGCTATGTAGAAGGTCTTTCTAACCACTTTGGTAATGTGGTTTTCAAAGGAGAGATTGCTATCAACTTGGGTCCCCAGGTCCCTAATAACTTTCTCTGTACTTAATGGGTTTCCACCTATGTGGTAATTTGTGGGCACATTGTTTTTGCCAAAGGGTATGACTATATATTTTTTGGCATTTGGCTTTAAACCATGGCGCTGGCACCAGTTATCTGTCTCTGTGAGACCTTTTTGAAGGATGTTTGTGTCAGCTGGAGAGTTGATTATGGTGCCAAGTTTGCAGTCGTCTGCGAACTTGGTGAGCCATAGTCCTATTGGCCATAGTCCTCCTACGTTTGCCTGTACCTCGGAAAAGTATATACTGAACAAGAGTGGTCCCAGGACAGAACCCTGTGGGATGCCACTTGTGACCAGTTTCGAGTCTGACATGGCTCCAGCAACTCTCACTCTGTGGGTTCTGTCTTTGTGCCAGTTTGCAACCCATCTTGTGACATAGGGGTTTATATTTAAGCTGGATAGCTTATCTATGATGCCCGAGTGGGGTATTGTGTCAAATGTCTTTGCAAGGTCCAGATAGGCTGTGTGGACTACCTTCCCTTCATCTATGGCTTTGGTGACTGTTTCAAAGAAGTCAACCAGGTTCAAAAGGCAGGATCTGCCCTTGACAAAGCCGAACTCGGTAGGATCCAGTGTCTGTAGGTCCCCAATGTCTTTGTTTATGAGCTCCATGATGATCCTCTCCATAGCCTTGCAGACTAAGCTAGTCAGGCTTATGGGGCGATAGTTTCCAGGGTCCGTAGAGGCTCCACCTTTGTGGAGTGGGACCACTGTTGCTGTACGCCATTCTGTGGGCACATATCCTGTAGTGAGGCTGAGATTGTATTGCTGTTTTATTTGAGGGATTAGTTCCTCTTGTTGTTCATGTAGGACGTAACCTGGGACATCATCTGGTCCCAAGGAAGCAGTGTTTTTTGCTTTGGAGAGGGCAGCCTTCACCTGAGCATCTGAGATGTTTGGGAGGCAGCCCTCTGCCAGGATAGATACTTGCTCTTTTTTTGGGGGGGGGAGTTTGCACTGAACCTGTCTGCCAGGATATTGGCGATGTCTGTGGGTTCAGTGTATTTTTTGGCGTTTAGAATCAACTCAGAACAAGTCTGGGAGTTGCATCCCAGGTTTCTAACATAACTGAAAAAAGCCTTATGATTGTCTTTGGTGTACTGTGCAATTTTTCTCTCGAGCTGGCCTTGGAGGATTTTATGAGGGATCATAATTTTTTGCTAGTACTGATCAGAGATGCCTTCCCTATTAGGGATTTTGCTCTATCATGTAGTAGCTTCCACCTTCTGTTGTACAGTTTATTTATGGCAGGGGTCCACCAGACTGGACGCCTGCTTTTGGATGATTGGGTCTTGGTTTTGTTTGGGATAGCATGATCCATGCATTCCTGGAGGTGTCCGTAGAATGCATTTATATAGGATTCTGCAGTTTGGGCCGTAGTTTCCACTGGCCCTGGGGCCTTGAAGGATTCCACTTGGGTTTTGAGAAGTGATAAGTTCGCTTTTGAGAAGTTTTTCACTGTGGTTTTCTGGGCTGGGGGGTGGGGTCAGGATGTGGACAATCCAGTGAAATTAATTTATGGTCTGATCTTACCAATGAGGGATATACTTCTGGTGTGGAGCATAGAGTCCCCATGTTGGTAATGATCAGGTCTAGTATGTTGTCCCCTCTTGTGGGAGTGGTGACTAGTTGTTCCATAGCATTTGAGTTTATAATTTCCAGGAATCTTTGGGCTAAGGTGCTGGGGCTTGAGTAGTGCTCCCAGTCAATGTTTGGGTAGTTGAAGTCACCCAATATAATGGTGTTCGGAGAGATCTTCATGTTCTCCAATGTTTTCAGGAAAGCCGAATGGGATTCCTGACTTTGAAAGGGTGGTCTGTAGGATGCTATAAACTGAAAAGCAGTCTTGCCCACTGTTAATTGCACATGGATGGTCTCCGATACTGCAATGCCACTAACCTGGAGGTGTGGATATCCTTGATAAATATGGAAACTCCCCCTCCTTTTGTGGTTCGGTCCGGGTTTTGGGGCGAAAAAGCATGATACGAGGTATAGCCTGGTAGTGCTGGGGTGCTCTCTGGAGCCTTGAACCAGGTTTCTGTCACTGCACAGATATCGATGTTCTTCATACTGAGGAGAGCTTGAGTGCGTACATCTTGAGGTTAAGACTTCTGGCGTTTAGCAGCATTACCCGTAGTTTCTTGTTCCTTGTGCTGTCTATAGGGGTGGGTTTGACTTTTGAGCCTTGCCTAAAAAGGGCACTATGGGGGTGGCAAGAGCCTTTGCCAATATCCGAAAGCCCGGTGGTGACAGGTGCAAGCTGTCCCTAGCGAAGCGATGTGGCTTGTCGAGCATGTCATCCCAGGCTGACAGACACTGGATCCCCTTTGAATGACACCAAAATTTTAGCCAATTGTTAAAATCGATCATTTTGTCTTTGTACTGTGGCATTATTCTACGTGAGGGTAAGATGCTGCTCAAGGTCAGGGTCATACCAGCCTGGGCTACATGATCAGAGAGCTCCTCTATGTCTCTTTTCATGTAGTCCAGGGAGGTATGTCTCAGGTCATTCACACCAGCATGTACAATGACTGAGTCATATTTGTATTTGCTTTTGGAGTGACTTGAGTTCTTGCGTTGTGTCGGATCCTAGCACCCGACAGGCAGCTCACCGTGACCTTCTCTTTATTCAGCCTGGTGAGTGGGATGTCAGTGTGTCTGACAATAGAGTCACCTATAACAAGAGTATCAGGTGTGTTATTCAGCCTTAAGGGCTGTGGCTGCTTGGCACACTGACTTTGTGGGTTATGTGTTGTGTGTGTTTTGTTTTGAGGTAGCGTTTGCTTGGATGTCTGCTTTGGAGGTCTCTGTTGCTTAGGTAGATTTTTATTTAGAGCCTTTGAGTATGTTTTTTTGTATTTATGTGTTTGGTTCGCTGATGTGGTGGGACTATGTGATACTGGAATTGTGTTGTGTGAGGTTACCTTCTCCTCCTGACTGGTTACACCAGTTTTGAGATGAGAGAGCTCAGCCTCCAGTTTGGCTAAATAGTTGCATCTCTCACATATATTTGAACCTGTTTGGAGGAGGAGAGGGTTGTCTGTGTACATGAGACAGTTGTAACATTGCCATAAAAATTCCTAGATTCACCAGCTGGACTGGAAAGGAAACCATTGACTGACCTTTGGACATGCTAGAGTAACAGGGAAACTGAATTTAAGACGGACCAATAGAGGACAGGGTAATCGTAGAGAGTATAAGAGTAAGTAGTGCTTATGGTTTAATAGTGCTAACTTGTAGGATTATTTAATTGGACCAGTGAAGGGCCTTAGAATGAGAATATGGTGTTTAAATTGAGAGATAGAGCAGTTCTAAGGGAAAAAGTGAAGAGCAGACTTTGTAGAGCCAGGAATAGTTTAAACCCAATTAGGCGGCGCTGCACGTTGTTGCGCTATGCTCAAAAACGCGCAAAACCGCCTAAAAGAGGGTTTTAAGAGAGGAAGATGAAGGAGTTTTGGAATTGACCCAAAATGGCCAATAAAACTACAGTTTCAAGTCAGTAACCACTCCCACAGGGGCAGGCAGGCTGTTCAATGTTTTTCACTGCCACTGATCAACAGAGAGACTTTCCTTTAGCCCAAGCAAAAAATGGCCTCACAGAAACTTACAAACAGTTCAAGAACAGCAAGCCTGTAACTGAACTTTTTTAAATCTCAGAAAAGTGGGAAAAAGCAAGATTTTTTTTTGTTTTTTTCAGAGATAGAGGTTAACAAGTATCAACAAGTTATAACAGTGCAGTAAATGACCCCACACAAGAGTGCTAGGCCAAAGACAGATAAAATGCAAGTTTTGAGAAAAACGATTTTAAAAATAAGTGCAAACAGGAAATTCAGTAAACAGCTCTAGGTTGTGCTCTAAATACAGTTACTAATGCAGAAATCAAATTTAACAAGCCAGAAAATGCTCAAAATAGGCGGCTATGCAGAAAAACTTAGCAAATAAACAGAGGAAAAATACTTAGTCTCAAAAGTGGCTCCTTTCTTCTCTCAGCATTTTCTCCTCTTGGTGGGTGCTTCACCAACAGCCAACAAGCCTGAAAAGACGCCAAAACCACGAGGCAACCAGGTTTTAAGAGAGGAAGATGAAGGAGTTTTGGAATTGATCCAAAATGGCCAATAAAACTACAGTTTCAAGTCAGTAACAACTCCCACAGGGGCAGGCAGGCTGCTCAATGTTTTTCACTGCCACTGATCAACAGAGAGACTTTCCTTTAGCCCAAGCAAAAAATGGCCTCACAGAAACTTACAAACAGTTCAAGAACAGCAAGCCTGTTTCATATCCCAGTTTATTTACAATATAATTTCAGCTGTCTGCCTGGTTTCCTTTTTCATAGCCATCTTGTAGTCTAGATCTCCGGAGTAAGTTTAACTACAACTGGTTCTTTCTTTACACCTCTTCATATAATCTCAGTCAGCATACAGGCAATCATGTCTGCCTATTGACCTAAGGTAATATAATGCTGAAAAATATGCATTTGTTCTCCTAGCCACTCCATCCTAAAGTCTTCATCTTTACTTAAATAATGTAATTTATATACTTTGCACCGTATTGTGTGAGATCTTTCAATATGGAGAAGGATGTATATGGTTAGTCTACTTTACACCAATCAGCTTCACCTCATAAATGTCTTTCTAGGTCAGCTCCTATCCTGACTACTCTGATCTCAAGGAAACCTCTTCAAGATAATCGTTTGTATAGAATACCATCTAGTATTCTGCACTTATACTTAACTCTAATCTCTAATCATTAAACATTATTAATCCTGCCAATTCATAATATGCCCCTGCTTCTGTCCAATGCATTAACTACCACCCCATCAAAGTAACCAGCTGTGGGTATGGCATGCATACACTTTATTATTTACAGTGGTGGATTTCCCATAAAATCACCAGCATGAAACCGCAAACTTATAATCAATTGCAGCCTTCCATATCATTTATGATTTCTGAAGCAAATTTAGCATACTGGCATACTCTACTCTTCATTTATCTATCCCAGATGTACATAATGTATCAACCGTAAAAGATACAACATTGTTCGCCATCCCAAGATGGCTTAGAATTTCTCACCTTTCTGTGACCCAGAAGAAGTTTGTATAGCTTTGTATTCAGTAGTCGAGTTCAGTATCCTCAAAAAAATGAAATAAACAGTCTGTCCTTTGGAGAGATTCTCTCCAAACGTTTTATATTGTGGTTCAGAATTTATATAGTTTAATAATCATAACCACTAATAGTTACCCAAAGGTTGGTAGAACTCTTTTTTTTTTTTTCCAATAAAAAAAAAATTCACATAGAATTCACAGAATTTTTCAAATTTAAAGGACTTCTATATTCCATTTCAACAGGTCCACATGACAAATGCATAGTAAATCTAGCTTATCAGTGGGAGTGGTTATTGGCCCAGAAATTGTAGTTTATTGACCATTTGGGCAGTTTGTCCATCTCTTTCAACTTTCTGGTTTAAAAGACCACATCTACGCTTGTTTCCCATCTTTTCTGTAACTAATCAACTGGGAAGCACTAGAAAGCCTTAAACTGATACAAGCCTTCTAGCTTAGAATAGAGACTTTAGAGTGATTAAGTATCAGTTTTCTGTATTTTCCTGCTGTACTTAACTGTTTCTGCCTAAACGCTGATTTTCCAGCATTTATTGTGATTTAAAAGCTTGTTTTTTTCACATATTGTACTTATTTGACAGCCTGCTCTTTTAAAACGTCATTTTTTGTTTAAATAATTTGTTTAACTGTTGTAGGCTACACACTAAAGTGCAATAGCCTTTTATGATAGTTTGTAGTCATTTAAAGCTGTTTTAAGAGTATTTTTTACTGTTTTTGCCTTATCTTTTCAAAAAAACAAAAAAAAAAAAAAAAAACTTCCTTGTTTCCCGCCTTTCTAAGCTAGTATAGTCCAGTTTTCAGGCTGGTGCTGAATTCAGGGCTGTGTTACAAGTTTCTGAGTTGCCCATACCTTACTTGGATAGAAGGAAGTTTCTCTCTTCACCTGTGAGAGAGGGGAGCTTTGAGCAGCCTATCTGTCCCTGGAGGAGTGGTTCCAGCCCAGAAGTTAATATTTTATTGGTCATTTTGGCCTAATTTCTATCTCTTTCATTTCCCTGCTGTGTAAAACGCGTTTGCATGGTTTTGTGTGCTGGGCAGCGCCGGTTAGCTAGGGTTAAATTAATCCTGGCACAACTAAGTCTCCTATTCAGTTTTTCCCTTGAAACTAGTCTAACTCTCAACCTAAGCACTCAGAAAGCATCCTACAGCCCAGCACTTGCTCACACCTAATAGCAAGCACTAATATACACTGACACTTGATTGCCCAGCAGGGCAAGGCTCTTTATTCACCCCTCAACAACCAAGCAACTAAGCAGCTCACCCTACTATTCAGGCATGACCAAAGGGCAATTTCAGGTGTACTCTCCAGTCCAGCTGGTGAATCTGGGTATCCCGAAGCAATGTTGCAACTGCCTCATGTACACAGACACCCCTCTCCTCCTACCACAAAACACTAACATATGTGAGAGATGCAATTATACAGACAAACTGGAAGCTAAGCTGTCTCCACCCAAGACTGGAACAGACAGTCAAGAGGAGAAGGTTAACACTTGCACCACACCTCCAGCCACACATAGACCTACTAAACCAGCACTGGCAAAAATACACAAAATCATACTCTGAGGCTCTAAATAAAATCCTGCAAAAGCATCAGAGACCTCCAAAGTAGACACCCAAACAACCTGCACCTCCCGTCACAAACCAGACAACACATAAAACACAAAATCCATTAACACACAATCACAGCCCTTAAGGTGAAATAACATACCATACACACTAGTAATAGGTGACTCTATAGTCAGGCACACTGACGTCCCACTCACTAGGCTGGACTAGCAGAAGGTTACTGTTAACTGCCTGTTGGGAGTCCGAATCCGCCACATAACACAAGCACTCAGGTCACTCCAGAACAAGTACAAATATGAGACTGTCATTGTTCATGTAGGTGTGAATGACCTGAGATGTACCTCCCTGGACTACATGAAAAGAGACATGGAAGAGCACTCTGATCATGTAGCCCAAGCTGGTATGACCCTGACCACGAGTAGCAAACTGCCCTAACAAAGAATGATACCTCAGTATAAAGAAAAAATTATCAATTTCAACAATTGGCTAAGCTTCTGGTGTCATTCAAAAGGGATCCAGTGTCTGCCAGCCTGGGACAACATGCTCGACAAGCCACGTTGCTTTGAAGAGACTGCTTGCACCTGTCACCCCTAGGCTTTCGAATACTGGCCAAGGCTCTTGCTGCCCCCATAGTGCCTTTTTTAGGCAAGGTTCAAAAGTCAAACCCACCTCCATAAACAGCACAATTAACAAAAACTGAGGGTTATGCTACTCAATGCCAGGAGTTTAAATATCAAAATGCACACGCTCGAAGTACTCCTCAGTATGGAGAACGTCGACATCTGTGCGGTAATTGAAACGTGATTCAAGGCTCCAGAGAGTACCCCAGCACTACCGGGCTACAAGTCATACCACAAGTTTCGGCCACAGAACACGGACCGAAACACAAAAGGAGGGGGTGTATCCATATTCATCAAGGATACCTACACCTCCAGGTTAGTGGTGCAGCATGATACCTCTGAGATCATCCATGTGCAACTAACATCGGGCAGATCTGCAATGCAAATTGTGGCCTGCTACAGATCACCCTCCATGACCCAGGACCACCACTCCACCTTTTTGGAGATACTGGAAAACATGAAGGTCCCACCGAACACCCTGATATTGGACGATTTCAATTACCCTACCATTAACTGGGAAAACTACTCGAGTACTAACTCCCAGGCCCAGCGCTTCCTGGAATTCATCAACTCAAATGCCCTGGATCAGCTGGTAAGCTCCCCTACCAGAGGTGAAAACATATTGGACCTGGTCATCACCAACATGGGTGACAGGTGTTCCACACCGGAGGTCAACCCATCACTGATTAGATCAGACCATAAACTAATCACTCTGGATGTCCACACCCCACCACCCCCAACTAAGAAAACCACAGTAAATAACTTTTCTAAAGCAAGCTTCACCTTACTTAAGACAGAGGGGGTAAGTTTCACAGCCCCCACACTAAAGGATAACGCTGCCCAAGATGCAGAAACCTTTACAAATGCACTCTGAGCACCTACAAGGATGCATGGATTGTGCCATCCCTAGAAAAACCAAGATTCACTCCACTAAGAGAAAGAAACTAGTCTGGTGGACCCCTGCCATAAACAGGCTACACAATAGGAGGAGGAAACTAGTTCAGAAAAAAAGCGAATAACAAGAAGGAAAGACATCCCTGATCAGTATCAGTAAGAAACTAAGGTCCCTCATGAAACCATCCAAGGCTAACTTCAAAAGAAAAATAGCCAAGGATTCAAAAGATAACCACAAAGCCTTCTTTAGCTATGTTAAGAATCTAAGTGGCAACTCGCAGATATGCACTGAACTAGTGCAAAATAGCACAAAATATACTGAACCTACTGGTATTGCCAACATCCTGGCAGATAGATTCAGTGCAAACTTCACCCCCTTCTCACCCCCAAAAGGGCCCACAACAATACCAGAAAAGTGTAGTGTCCTGGAAATCACAGACGCACAGGTGAAAACAGCCCTTTCAGACACCAAAAACACAGCATCAATGGGGCCAGATGGTGTCCCAGGCTGCGTCTTGCACGAACTACAGAACAAACTAACCCCCCCCCACCTAAACACGCTGTTCAACCTCAGCCTCTCCACAAGCTACGTGCCCATAGAGTGGTGCACAGCAATGGTTATTCCACTCCACAAAATAGGGGCCACAACTGACCCTGGTAACTATCACCCCATAAGCCTGACTTGCCTGGTCTGCAATGCTATGGAGTGTATCATCATGGAACTAATTAACAAAGACATTGGGAACCTCCAAACACTTGACCCAACCCAGTTCGGCTTTGTTAAGGGCAGATCATGCCTACTAAACCAGGTTGACTTCTTTGAGAAAGTCACCAAGGCCATAGATGAGGGAAAGGTGGTTCAAACAGCCTACCTTGTCCTCGCCAAGGCTTTCAACACAATTCCCCACACTGGTATTACAGAAAAACTCAGTAGCCTGAACATAAACCCCTATGTCATGAGATGGGTTGCCAACTGGCTTACAGACAGAACTCACACGGTAAGAATAGCAGGCTCCAGGTTCGACTCTAAACCAGTCACAAGTGGTGTCCCGAAAGGCTCGGTCCTGGGACCCCTACTGTTCGGCATATACTTCTCAGAAGCACAGGCAAACACAGGAGGACTATGGCTAACCAAGTTCGCCAATGACTGCAAACTGGGAGCCATAATTGACTCCAACTGACACGGCCATCTTCCAAAATGGCCTTACTGAGATGGACAGCTGGTGTCAAAGTCATGGCCCCAAGTTAAATGGCAAAAAAATGCATAGTCATCCCATTTGGGAAAAACAAAACACCCACAAATTACCAGATAGGTGGCAGCCCCCTTAATACAGAAGAGGTAATAAGAGATCTGGGGACCCAGGTAGATAGTAATCTCTCCTTTGACAATCATATTGCCAAAGTAGTTAGGAAATCCTTTAATGTGGCCCATCTAATTACTAAATGGCTCGCATCTAAAAATAAAGAGGTTATAGTCTCATCACTCATCAGACCCATCATAGAGTACAATGCCCCATTTGGGATGTACCTCACAAGACACTTCCAACAGCTGGAAAGACCACAAAAGTACCTCACCGAGAGGATTACTGGCCTAACATATGTCCTATGCTGCCCGACTGATAAAACTCTGGCTGTACTCAGTGGCATATCACTTACTCAGAGGTGATCTCTGCCTGACTTACAAAGCCATGTCCAACTTAGAATTGATGGACATGCTCCACCTAAAGAAATCCAAGTCACTGTGAGCCACACGCTCTAGTGAGCTAAACTTCACCACAACAACAAATAGAACATGCTGGAGGGATAGATTCCTGTCACAGAGACTCCTCATGCTTTGGAACAAAATTCCAAACTACATTAGGCAGAGCCTCTCACTAACACTCTTCAAGAGAAACCTTGACGAGTGGATGGGTAACAGAAAATACACCCCTGGGATCACTTCATTGGCCCTGCTTGACAGAGGATCAGTTAATTAATCAATGGGGCAGTGAAAGCTGACACACTGTGGCTAGGCTTATAAATGCCCTAGTACCAACCTATAAACCTATTAACCTATAAATCTATCCTCTCATGTTCATTTATGAACATTAACATTTCAGCAGTCAAAAGCACATTCAGTACGGTGAGAAAAGTCCGGCCATATTTCAATATTTATCTTTTTTTCTTCTTAATAGCCCTTAACAGCCTGCAGCCATTGTTGAAATGTTGCCATGAATAATTTATGGTCTACAAACTGAAGTCCTGTAGCCACCTTTTCAATTTCCTTGTTGCCATAACTGCCACAAAAACGTTTATTTTCATACCATAGCTTTATAAATATTCCAAGGCTACTGAGTCACATGAGCATTTATGCCTTGCTGGTACCCTGTCTCAAGCCACACCTCCTTTCTCGAAGAGTGCCATGCCAGTCAATCCTTGAGTGAATTTGTGGCTACAGACTACTTATTCAGTTTTCTGGTTTGTTTAAGCAGTACAATTCAGTATCTTCCTTCAACATGCAGGGGAAGTTTATTCCAGAGGTGTTGGATTTATAAACCTCTCTTTCCAGCATGTTTAATTTTATCTATTTTTAAAGATTTAGGTCCCTTTATTCTAATATTGGTGGAGATATTGGATTTGCAGAGAATCAAGAGGTTCAGCACCGTCTAGTTTTTAATGGTATGCTGAGAGAGAGAGATCGAGAGAGAAAATCTCCTCTAAAAATTGTATAAGACAGTGAGTAAAGGGATAGAGCTTCCAGTCTGTCTTGGTAGCTCAGTGAGTTTAGGCCCTTCCCATGTTTTTTTTTTTCATTCAAGGCCAAATGAAAAATGAATTATTTGTCAAAACCCAAAAAAGGCTTTGCAAAACCTGTCCACTGTGCTACCTTAGTTTTTAACAAAATGCAGCAAGTTGAAGCCTCCTCCCTCTAACACACTAAACAACCTCAACTTTTTATTCTGGTTTTCTCTTCTGTAGACGCAACCTGCTGCTTATCATTTTCATCTGTTCAACAGTCTCCATTGCCTTATTGTGAATTCTACTAACATGATGAGCAGATGTTGTTATAGTGACTTGTTGTTCATGCAAAAACTTACCTTTTCTGATTTTTCGCTACCTTCACATGTGATGCATATTCACCAGAAGTCCTGTTAAAGGAGACAGATTGTGCTTAACTTTCTGTTTTAACCACTTATTTAACATAACTGGTCAGATGAGCTTTTTTGCATCTTTACCACATCTTTTCAATGTTGCTTACATTTGTTGATCCATCTCACTGGCTGTTTCTTCCTCCAAATTTCCATTTTAACACTTTTTTACCAAATCCTCTGCTGTCATTCAAAGGATAATACTGTCATGCTGTACATTTCACAAATTGGCATTGAGTGACCTAGTTTAACTTAAGGAATATTACTTTTTTAGCCATGTTATCCGTAGCAACCAAAGAACATAGCCAGCTTCGTGAAGCAACATGAGACATTCTACTTTGCTGTAATTTAGAGGTAGGCACTGAGCTGATAATTGTTATATAGGATATTTTAAAACTGTCAGGTGCTAGAATGTCTCTGTGCAGTATGACAGCTTAGGTTTTGGAAGATTCAGACTGACAAAGTTTTAGAAGAAGAGGAGTCGGACTGATCTTGATGGATATAGTCTGCAGGGAAGGGTGAGTGTGTTAGGGTGGGAGAGACTGCCTTTGAGATGTATATAGTCTGCAGTACTGATTTGTGAGGTTATTCATGGAACAGGGTGTGATGATGTAAGGTACTGCTAGCTATGCCAGGAGACATATGACAGTGGATGTGTACCATATGCCAGCATAGCTAGCTGGAGTTTTGTAAAGAATTATATGTTATTTGTGTATCAAACTGATTTGTACAAGTGCTTGTGTTGAAAATGTATTGGTAAAGTTGCTTGTGTTAAAAGAAATATTCAAACAGTGGGTCCTGATAGGCAGAAAAGAAATACACCTGTATGTCAGACTGTATTGTAACTGTTGAAATGAATATCTTGTAACAGAGGCTACTGGAAGAGAAGAGGTTAATCTCAGTCCAGCTAACTTTGAAAAATAGTCTGAAATTAAATTACCTGGTTTAGGCGATAAAGATTGCATCTTACAGTTCTGATTGCAGCCAGAGACAAAATGTCTGTGAAAACCAGGACTAAGAATCCTACTCTATTGTCCTTAGGGGTAAACTAATTGCCACCATGGAAGGGTGGAAGATTTGAAATTGTTTTATAGCTTCCAGATTCTGTAACACATCTTAGCAAAGCTCTATGTGTGCATTATGACACATGCGTGTTAGATTCTGGCTCAGTTTCTATGAAAGGGGTAGTGTGGGAAACAGAAGTCAAGTGACCAGATGTATGTGATGTCATTCTGTAATCTAGCACCGAAATTATATTTTAATACTAGATGAGACAGAAGTCTCAGAGCAGTCTGTTTTTGAAACCTGTCAAAGAAGGATCACTCACCCACATCATATTGCCTTGTTCTAGTATATGAACTAGGGGACAGTAATTCTTTAGAGCAGTCAGGAAAATATAGTGAGATTAGTTAAGTACTGTTTTTCTGTATCTGTGTGAATATATAAGTGTTATTTTTAATATTTCCTGTGACTTGAAATTCTGGTGTTTATTGTACATTTAGTATTTTCATGCTTTTTATTATTAAATTTATTTAAACTTTTCATTGTGACTGGTCTTTTAGAGAATATTTTAACCTTTCAGAGTACTTACATTTACTTGGTGATACTGTGGCCGCTTCTGAAAGTCTTGCTGCATTGGTCAATCTCTGCCATTTGTATTAGTATTAATTTTACTCAGTATAATTGGGTACCCTTGTAAGAACCTTAGAGTAGCTGGCTTTGGAGTGTTATGGTGGCAGTGTCTAAGTTATAGTTTGGGAAGAGGGGGCATAACTGGTAAATCTGTGCCAGCCTTTCCCAGGTGTGTGTGTGTGTGTGTGTGTGTGTGTGTGTGTGTGTGTGTGTGTGTGTGTGAAAATCAAATCTCAGAGTATGTGTGTCAGCTACTTGGAGTAGAGACACAGAGCAGTGGTTTCACCAAGAGGGTGGTGGAGAACCTAGCTTGGAGCACTTGACTGAGGGATGAACTCGGCTTGGAGCACTTGACTGAGGGCTGAACTCTACAGCAGTGTCAATGTGGAGTCTTGTGTGGGGCCTGGTGAGAGAGAGAGAAACCCAGCCCCAGGATGGGAGTGTGTTCCGTGTGTGCTCTTAAGGGAAATTGTGCTTGGTGCAGAGAGCTGCATCTGGAAATACTGTGTATATCTATTTTTTTTCCAAGTGAATGTCCCTCACCAGTGTCTGTGATGAAGATTGAGACTCCTTGATCAGTGGCCCAGAGCAGGGATATCACACAGGAACCAGACCATAATGATCTTCTCCTTTGAAAAGGCATGGAGAGGGTATAGAAAGAAAGTTATTTATTATGCAGTTACAAATGTCATCTGATCACCCCGCTTGTGCTGTTGTGGGGTGTGCATCTCTGCTACTGTCAACCCCATTGAGCGGTATTCCATTGTTAGTGTACCAGCCAGAGAGGAGGCGGAATGAGTAAACTGGATTTCCACCACTTGTTAGGATGGCTGTGTCAATGAACCACCTGTGTCACTGACGTGTTCATTGAAGAATTCTGAGGCTTTCCAAATTATTGGAGTTCCATGTGGGTTAAGGGACAAAGTGGAAAATAAGAGTGAAAAATTAAAAAATAAATAAAGAAGAGAGAGGAAACACCACCTAGATTTGCCCCATAGGTACTTTGTATTGAGCAGTAATCTGAGACCATAGTGTGGAATGGGTACAGTGCGTAGACATAAAACCATTATCAGTTGTAGTGAAATCCTTTGTCTGGGGGCCTTGTCTGTTTTCTTAGTGGCAGTAAGTTTTCTGAACTAGTTTCATCCGGTCAAAGTATTCCTGCATCTGTATTGTTTGGTTTCTGTCCTGTGTTTTAAATCAGATATACCTGTTGCTCAGGCTGCTGCAGAGAGATTGACCTACTGCCAGCTGTGATATTGAGAAAAGATACGTGTTTATTTTCATTTTTGTCTGCATTTTGATTTAATATATCTGTAATCTGTACAACTGTACTTATTCTTCTTCTTGTTTGTTTGTCCCCACCCACTCTCCCTGTTCTTGTTTTGGTGTTGGTGGCTCTGGAATTGCCCACCCCTCCTGTAAGTCTGTATTTGAACACTCCTCCTGAGTCCATCTCATTTGCTCACTTAACCGAATACAGTGAGATCATATTCTGAGTCTAGTGTTCAGTCTACATAATACAGAGAGAAGATTTGAGAAGGCCAACCCACTTAGGTTCTTCCTTCCTCTCCTGTCCCTTTGCACTTTACTAACAAAAAAAAAAAATCATCTGCCTTTACCGTATTTGTGTTTCCTCCTACTTTATTTTACTTTTGCCTCTTCTTAAAAGTGCACAATTTTTATTTATTCTGCTGCACTTATTGCTGCTTGGTAGTAGCCTGATTAAATTGTAACTGTTATTCTAAGTCTTTTGGTTTAAGCACGTGGGCTTCATACCAGTTGTTTTACATTAAGAAGGTTTGTGGTCTGCACTGTTGTGGCAGGACAGGTAGCTTACATCCTTCTAAGCTGGGAATTGCTGATTGAAAGCTCAGTGTCTGCTATTCTAAAAGTGTACTAATTCTGGTTTAAGCACTTGGGCATCAGGTCAGTTATTCTACATTAAGAAGGTTTGTGGTCTGCACTCTTGTGGGAGGAGAGGCTGGATTCTGCCCTCCTGAGCTGGGAATTTCTGGTCACAGGCTTATTGTGCCTGCTTATTCGAACTGTTTCTTTCTGAAATTGGTGTGCCATGTTGCTGTAGCATAGGACCAAATTCAGGCCTGCTAAATCTAGCTCTGTTTGTATAACTTGAGCACTGATCCAGGCCATCTTTTTTAGATAAGGTTCCCCTGCACCTTAGTAGCGGGAATGTGCAGTTAGAACTTGTCTGATTGAAGACTGCTGGAACAGGGCTCAGTTTTGAGTTTTTTTCTGGTTAATTGTGTAACTTATTTAAATAAGATTGTTTTCTATTGTTTTATATATATATATATATATATATATATATATATATATATATATATATATATATATAATATATAAAATTGCACTTTATTCATCTACTTTTACTGTATTTGTGTTTCTTCCTACTTTATTACTAGGGTCATTGACTACAACTCTGAACTGAGATATATAACAATAAGCATCTTTTTATGTGCATTTAAAGTGGTTTTTTTTATTGTATCTGCATTATTTTCTGAAAAAAAAAAAAAAAAAAAAAAATATATATATATATATATATATATATATATATATACATATACATACACATACATACTTGTTTCCCGCCTTTCTAAGCTAGTATAGTCCAGTTTTCAGGTTAGTGCTGAATTCAGGGCTGTGTTATAATCTCTGTGTTTGCCCATACCTTACTTGTATAGAAGGAAGTTTCTCTTTTCACCTGTGAGAGAGGGGAGCTTTGAGCAGCTTATCTGTCCCTGGAGGAGTGGTTTCCGCCCAGAAAGTAGTAGTTTGTTGTCCATTTTGGGCGAATTTCTGCCTCTCTCATTTCCCTGCTATAAAAATCACATTTGCCCGGTTTGGTGCACCTGGCAGCGCCGGTTAGCTAGGGTATAACAATTCCTGGCTCCACAAAGTCTCCTCTTCAATTTTCCTATGGAACTGGACAAACTTTCAACTTAAGCACTCAAGCCATTCATTTCTCAGCCCAACACTTGCTCAGAACTTATAGCAAGCACTTATAAACCCTAGCACTACAGAAGGACAAGGCTCTCTATTCGACCTTGCCAGCCTTTCAGTAAAACAGTTTACTGTACCTATCCAGGCATGTCCAAAGGGCAGTTTCAGGTCTACTCTCCAGTCCAACTGGTGAATCTGGGCATTTTGAGGCAATGTTACAACTGTCTCATGTACACAGACAACCCTCTCCTCCTACCACCAAACACTAATACATGCGAGAGATGCAATTATAAAGCCAAACTGGAGGCTAAGCTCTTTCAACCCAAGACTAGATCAGACAGTCAAGAGGAGAAGGGGAATACTGGCATCACACCACCAGTCTCACACAGATCCATTAAACCAGCACCGGCAAAAAACACATGTAAATACACGAAAACATATTCGGAGGCTCTAAATAAAAATCTGCAAAAGCAGCAGAGCCCTCCAAAGCAGACATCCAAGCAACCTCCTCCCCCCAACACAAACCATGAAACACATACTTCACAAAACCAGTGTGCCATGCAATCACAGCCCTCAAGGCAAAATAACATACCCAACATACTAGTAATAGGTGACTCTATAGTCAGGCACTCTGAAGTCCCACTCACTAGGCTGAATAAGGAGAAGGTTACTGTTAGCTGCCTGTCGGGTGCCAGGATCCACCACATTACACAAGCACTCGGGTCACACCAGAACAAGTACAAATACGACTCTGTCATTGTCGCATGTTGGTGTGAATGACCTGAGCCGTACCTCCCTGGACTACATGAAAAGAGACATGGAAGAGCTCTCTGATTGCGTAGCCCATGCCGGTATGACCCTGACCCTGAGTAGCATCCTGCCCTCACCAAGAATGATACCACGGTATAAAGAAAAAATTATCAATTTCAACAATTGGCTAAGTTTTTGGTGTCATTCAAAGGGGATCCAGTGTCTGTCTGCCTGGGATGACCTGCTCTACAAGCCACGCTGCTTCTCTAGAGACAGCTTGCACCTGTCACCCTTAGGCTTTCTAATACTGGCCAAGGCTATTGCCACCCATAGTGCCTTTTTTAGGCAAGGCTCAAAGGACAAACCCACCACCGTAAGCAGCACAAGTAACAACAATCTGAGGGTAATACTACTCAATGTCAGAATTCTAACCTCAAAATGCACGCACTTGAGGCACTCCTCATTATGGAGAAAATCGATACATGTGCCAGTAACAGAAACCTGGTTTAAGGCTCCAGAGAGCACCCCAGCACTACCAGTCTACAACTCGTACCATACATTTCAGCCACAGAACCCGGACCAAAATACAAAAGGCGTGGGAGTATCCATATTCATCAAGGATACCCACACCTCCAGGTTAGTGGCACAGCACAATGCTTCAGAGATTATCCACGTGCAACTAAACGGGCAAAACTGCAATTCAAATTGTATCTTGCTACAGATCACCCACCATGTCCCAGGACCCCCATTCCGCATTTCTGGAAACACTGGATAACATAAAGGTCCTACCAAGCACCCTAATATTGGGTGATTTCAACTACCCTAACATTAACTGGGAGAACTACTCAAGTACTAACTCCCTTGCACAACATTTTCTAGAATTTATAAACTCAAATGCCCTGGAACAACTTGTCAACACTCCCACCAGAGGTGACTAACATATTGGACCTGGTCATCACCAACATGGGCGACCGGTGTTCCACACCGGAGGTCAATTCCTTGCTGGTTAGATCTGACCATAAACAAATCACTCTGGATATCCACATTCCGTCCCCACCCCCGGACAAGGAAACCACCGTGAAAAACTTTTCAAAAGCAAACTTCACGTTACTTAAGATGGAGGTGGAAAGTTTCAAAGCTCCCATGCTAAAGGATAACGCTGTCCAAGCTGCAAAATCCTTTACTAATGCATGCTACGGGCACCTACAAGAATGCATGGATCGTGCTATCCCAAGCAAAACCAAGACTCACTCCTCTAAGAAAAGGAAACCAGTCTGGTGGACCCCTGCTATAAACAAGCTATACAATAGAAGGAGGAAACTAGTACAGAAAATAGTAAAATCGCAAGAGGGAAAGACATCCCTGATCAGTATCAGCAAGAAACTACGATCCCTCATAAAATCGTCCAAGGTGAGCTGTGAAAGAAAACTTGCCAAGGACTCAAAAGATAACCACAAGGCATTCTTTAGCTATGTCAAGAATCTAAGCGGCAATGCTCAGATCTGCTTGGAGTTAGTGCAGAATGGCACAAAATACACTGAACCAACCGATATTGCCAACATCCTGGCAGACAGGTTCTGTACAAACTTCACCCCCCTCTCACCCCCAAAAGGGCCCATAACCATACAAGAAGAATGTAGAGCTCCTGAAATCCCAGACACTCAGGTTAAAATAGCCCTCTCCAAAGCCAAAAACACAGCATCAATGGGACCGGACGGTGTCCCAGGCTGCATCCTACACGAGCTCAAAGATGAACTAACCCCTCACCTAAACACACTGTTCAAACTCAGCCTCTCCACAGGCTCCGTACCCATAGAATGGTGCACGGCAATGGTTATTCCACTCCACAAAGGTAGAGCCACAACAGACCCCGGGAACTATGGCCCTATAAACCTGACTAGGTTGGTCTGCAAAGTTATGGAGTGCATCATCATGGAACTCATTAACAGAGACATTGGGACCCTCCAAACACTGGACCCTACCCAGTTCAGCTTTGTTAAGGGCAGGTCATGCCTCCTAAACCTGGTGGACTTCTTTGAGACATGAGACAATTACCAAGGCTATAGACGAGGGAAAGGTGGTACACACAGCCTACCTAGACCTCGCAAAGGCCTTCGACACCATTCCCCATTCTGGTATTATAGACAAGCTCACCAGCCTGAATATAAACCCCTATGTCACAAGATGGGTTGCCAATTGGCTCACAGACAGAACCTACATGGTGAGAGTTGCGGGAGCTAGGTCTGACTCTAAACCGGTTACAAGTGGCGTTCCCCAGGGCTCAGTCCTAGGACCCCTCCTGTTCTGCATATACTTCTCAGAGGTACAGACAAGCACAGGAGGACTATGGCTGACCAAGTTCGCAGGCGACTGCAAACTAGGGGCTATAACTGACTCACTGGCTAACAGACATCCTCCAAAAGGGTCTCACTGAGACAGATACCTGGTTTCAAAATCATGGCCTCAAGCTAAATGCCAAAAAGAGCATAATTATTCCCTTTGGAAATAACAAAGTACCCACAAACTACCACTTAGGTGGTAGTCCCCTAAATACGGAAAATGTAGTAAGGGATCTGGGGACCCAAGTAGATAGTAATCTCTCCTTTGATAATCACATTGCCAAAGTGGTTAGAAAATCCTTCTATGTGGCCCACCTAATCACAAAAGGGTTTGCATCCAGATCAAAAGAGGTCATTGTGCCCCTGTACTCATCACTCATCAGACCCATCATAGAGTCCAGTGCCCCATTTGGGATGTACCTTATAAGACACCTGCAACAGCTGGAAAGACCACAGATGTACCTCACCAAGAGGATCACTGGCCTCAAACAGATGCCCTATGCAGCTCAACTGAAGAAACTCCAGCTGTACTCGGTTGAATACCGCCTGCTCAGAGGTGATCCCTGCCTGACATACAAGGTCATGTTCAACCCAGAACTGATGGACATGCTCCACCTAAAGAAAACCTTATCCCCTCGAGCCACATGCTCTAGGGATCTAAACCTCACCACAACAGTAATAGATTCCTGTCCCAGAGACTTCCCATGCTTTGGAACAAGATTCCAGTCTACATTAGCAGAGCTCCTCTCTAGCACTCTTCAAGAGAAACCTTGACAAGTGGATGGGAAACGGAAAGTTTTTCCCGGGAATCACTTCAGTAGCTCTGCTGGACAGAGGCACAGGGAACTAATCTAAGGGGGCGGCGAAAGCCAACATATTCTGGCTAGGCTTATAAATGCCTTTGGGTAGATAGCCTAGTACCTACCTATGAACCTGTGAACCTATCACAGAATAAGCCATTCTGCGATAATATGGTTGTAGAGTTGAGCAGTTGAGCAGACACTGAAAATGTCAGCAAGAGTTGTAGGGGGTTTGACCCACTGTATATCAGCAGACAAGAGTGGGAGAGAAGCAATGACACACGAACTGTCAAAAGTCAAAGCATTTGTCATGGACAGGATAGCTGTAATTTATTAAAATCTTTCAGTGCTCCTGACAGAGCCATTCTGTAGCCTGACAGATGTTAGGGTGATCATAGTAGGCTGTCAGTGGTGTCTAATGGAAACTTGTATTGTTTGTCTGGTAGTGGTTCACTTGGAAGCTTATGAGCTTCAAAAAAACAAAACCATATTTTATTGCTATGCATTCAACCTCTTGCAGTGTACAGCCAGTAAACATTGTGGCATTTTCTGAATGAGCAGCAGTATTAGTTGAGGAGTTTTAGTGATTTGTAGCCTTATACCCTTGGTTATGAATATTTGTGCCACTATTTTGGGTCTGTCCACCTCTCCCAAGCATCAGGACCACTCGTATCAGTTGTCTCTTGTTGACCTTGGTGTCTTCTACATTTTCCCATGAGGAGAATTTTTTGTTCTAGGGAATGTCTCCTTGTAGACATTCCTGACTACTTTTGGGTTACAGGACAGCAGATAGGACCATTGTGTTAAACTTTGTGATGGTGGTTCTGTAGCTATCATGTTGGTAAAGCAGTACTCATAAGAAACACAGTTGGTGTGAGTGGTAACCCAAGGAACAATAAAAACCAAAAAAACACTCAAAAAACACCAAACCAGCAGCAGAAAGTGGAATCCAATTTAAATGAAGGATTTAATGACAATTTCCACACAAATGATGAACAGTCCAGCAAATAAGTACACAGAACACGATAAAAAGCAAGTAGGATAAGCGCTTTCGTCTGTCTCAATACAGACTTTATCAAATCTAAAAGACGGACCGTAGACTCAGGGACAGAGTCTACGAACACGTGTACAGTATCAAAAAGTCCAGGGTGGAGAATGCTATGGCAAAACATGTACATGAATACCCCCAACACAGTTTTTTTTTTTTCAGATTATAGACCAGGTGGAATATGACCCTAGGGGGAGGGCCTTTCAGTCTACTGTTAGAAATCTGTGAACTTATTTGGCAAATTAGGATCAATGCTGAATGATATGTGTTCTTTAGCCTGTGTACTGAAGTACAGGAGTCTTCAGAGATAATCATAATTACAATTATAATTATTATAATTGTAATTTTAATTTTAATTCTTTTTGTTTAATTTACTAATGTTTGTACTTACTTGCTATTGTTTTTGTACCATAAGCACTTGATTCACTTTATGATTTTGATCTAGCCCTTTAATAGCTTTTATTAGATTTTTAATGTTTGATAACAGGGAGAACCTATTCACTCATGCTTCATACACTTTTACTTGCGTTAGGTTACTGTATAGGATCCCTTTACTTGAATGTATACGTTAACTATATGCTTTTTTACTGAATGCTTTTTATTGAATGTTTTTTATTTGTATTCTTCTGTTTAATGTTATAGCAAAAAATATGTAGTCCATCAATTTGCTGGTCATTCAATGTGTATATATATTTTGTGTTGCTCATAGGTTCCTAGATAGGTACTAGGATATCAGCCCTGGGGCCTATACAAGCCCAGCCAAAAAAGTACCCTGGCTTTTGCCACCCAAGAAAATTATTTTCCTATGCCACTGTCGAGCAGAGCCACAGAAGTGATTCCCCGGGGTGAATTTCCTATTTCCCATCTAATCATCAAGATTTTTCTTGAAGAGTGCTAATGAGGAGCTTTGTTTGATATAGATAGGTAGTTTATTCCAGAGTATGGGAAGTCTGTGGGACAGGAATCTATCCCTCCGGCATGTTCTGTTTATTGTGGTGACAAGGTTTAGGTCCCTAGAGCGTGTAGCTCTGAGGGATTGGGATTTCTTTAAGTGGAGCATGTCCAACAGCTCTGTGTTTGACATAGCTTTGTATGTTAGGCAGAGATCGCCTCTGAGTAGGCGATATGCGACGGAGTAAAGCTGGAGTTTTTTGAGATGGTCTGCGTAGGGCATCTGTTTCAGGCCAGTAATCCTCTTTGTGAGGTATTTCTTTGGCCTTTCCAGTTGTAGATGTCTTGTGAGGTACATAC